>NC_085029.1:8240097-8262651 GCF_963692335.1 Osmerus eperlanus | reverse complement strand
CACGCATTTGAATGGGCCTCCTTCTCTCTTTCTATCATGGATCAGCCACCAAAGTCAAAACAGCGATGACTGTTTGAAATTATCCTGATGCCAATATTTGTAATGTAGTGAGGAGTTTAACAACTGCTGGAATGGAATGTTGTTTGTACATACCTCGCCATGCTTTTAAGCGCAAATTGCGAAACAAATGAGGTGAGCGCAAAAGCGCTAGTACATGATGCCTCAGAGCACAACAACAACAACTACAACACATCAACAAACTAAATTAAACCAAAATCCAACACAGAGAAAACACACTTACAAAACCACCGGCACTACAAACACACACCAAATAAAAAGGAAGCATGGTCTAGCTTAACGCATCCGCAAAACAACTTCTTCATCCTCTAGGCAACAGAGTGCACTCTGACACCCCTAATATGTACAAACATCCGTTTCTTTCATTGCTTTGTAAAAAACGTATTCCCACCTTATCCTAGCCTTAACCAGTGTTGTAAACACGGAATTCATATTTTGCACCACCCCAGTGTCTACCCTCCATTTTCTACTGAAGTAGATTCGCAACCTGGCCTGTCTTTTGAAGACATCTCCCACAGCAGAGAGAGAGAGAGAGAGAGAGAGAGAGAGAGAGAGAGAGAGAGAGAGAGAGAGAGAGAGAGAGAGAGAGAGAGAGAGAGAGAGAGAGAGAGATGAGGGGGCTGTCCTGAGAAGAATCCTAAACTGTGAAACAGAAATTTCGACAGTAAGGATGTAAGGCAGTGGTCACACAAACATCAGAGCAGTGTAAAGAAGCTCTTTATGCAGCAGATGCAGCCTAAAACAGCTTTCTACATTTACTACACATCTGCTAACATCTTATAGAGCTAATGTCTGACATTGAACAAATAAGAAACAGCAACATGCAGTTATGAGCTTAGGAATGCACTCCCTTATCATGTGAGGTCTGCTCCTTCATTGATATTTTTAAATCTACTCTAAAAACACATTTTTATTCTTTAGCTTTTAGAAACTTTTAATTGTTGTTTCATAGCGTAGTTCTGCTATGCACTATGTACAGCACTTTGGATCAATTTGCATTGTTTTAAATGTGCTTTATAAATAAAGGTTGTTGTTGTTGTTGTTGATGAGGGCTGAAGTTTTGGACGACCCTTCTCCCTTGAACACATAGCTTTGAGGAGTAATCTACTCTACACAGAGTCCTTTTAAGGGCAGCTCTCTGATTGGCTGCTACTGGCGGGGAGGGGGTGTTCCTCCACTGTCCCCCCCCACACCCCATCCCCAGAAGCCAGACTAACATGATAGGACCTGGCAGCGACGGAGGCAGGGCACTATCCCAGGATGCACTGGGGTCGTTTTGGAAGCTGCCTGCAGCAGACAGCGTGGCTCTTCTGTGTCACAGTGCACGGAGAGAGAGATGGAGGGAACGAGGGAACGAGAGAGAGATGGAGAGAAACGGAGGAGCGGAGAGAGATTGACGCAGAAGAATGGGGTGGAGTATGGAGGCGGGGCGGGGAAGGAAAAAAGGAGAGGGCTAGACTGGGGTACAGAGGAAGGGAGGCAATGAAGGCGGGAGGGAGGGAGGGAGGGAGGGAAGGAAGGAGGGAGGGAGGAGGGAATGAAGGAGGGAGAGGGGAGAGCTGGAGACATATGGTTGGGGAAGGAACAGGAGGAGGAGATGGTAGAAGTAAAGTGAAGTATCCTACTGTGGTAATCACCCTGGCAAAGCTAGTTTGTGATCCTGAGAGATGTGTTCGTAGTCAGCTATAAAATAACACAGGAAGAGCAAGGGGAAGAGAGAGGGAGAGAGAGGAGAGAGAGAGAGGGGGAGAGTGAGGGAGTGAGGAGAAAGGGAGAGAGAGAGAGAAGGAGACACTTTCAAAGTCACCAATCAGTCCTTTCTTGTGGAAAAATGCTCAGGAATCGCAATATATGAGATGAGAACCAACACTCATAACATCAATACCAACACATAACTGAGCAGAACAATTTGGCAAGCCCTTCACTTGATTGATCATTCCTCTGAAATCCCTTTAATCGAATTCTAATTAATTTGGCAATAAATTAGTTTTGTTTTCTTTGTTAACTGTCTGTCCTTTTTTACAACCACTCCACCCTCCACCCTCCACCGATCCATCCATCCACCCTCCACCCCTCCACACCCCTCCACCCCTCCATCCCTCCACCCCCCCAAGAAACACACACATGCACATAGACCACGTCATCCCCCCACCCCCCTCACACACACAGACCCCTCTCACCCCCCCCCACACACACACACAAACACACAGATCCCTCTCACCCCCCCCCCCACACACACACACACAAACACACAGACCCCTCACCCCCCCTCCCCTCCACATCCAGAGGTTCATTTCCAGATGGAAGTGCACTTCCATTGTGATTCACAGAGAAGATAGTAATCTGGACCGTCTACAGATGTTCTCTCAAACCTCTTTTTATCTCGCGCCACCTTTGCTACAGTGGGAGACAGTGTTTATATCTCAAATGCAATCTTCCTGAGCTCTGAAAAACTAGCGTTTCCTGGCCAGGCTCATTGAGTGGGTCAGAGAGGGTCAAAATCAATAAGAGCTTAAAGGGCTGGCAGTGGACTGGCTGGGAGGGAGAAGGGGGGGGGGGGCTGGGATGAGTGGGTTGGCAATGAAAGGGATGGGGCAGAGAGAGGGAGGAGGTGGGTTGGCGAGGGAGGAAGGGGAGACCTTATCTTGACACTGTGGTGCAGGCAGGGGTCAGAGGTGAAGGGCAGCCCTCCTCTCAAATGTCTCAACTGTGGAAGACCGTGTCATGCACACGCACACACATGTATACACACACACATACACTCATGCACACACACAGACACACACATTTACAGTAATCGACCCCCTTTCGATCAAGAGGTTGCAGGTTTGAATCCCGGCCCTGTGTGTCCCTGTGGACAGAAGACAAGACGACGCTCTAGTGAGAGACGTGTGGAGGTTCCTCTCCGCAGACAGGTCTCTCTCCTGTATCTCTGAGGCTTGTAGAAGCGTTGTGATCCCCTGAGGGTATCCCTGCTCATCACCACACACCACTTCACCCATTAGCACTGATGAAGTGATCAATTACTCTCCTTTAACTGTCTGTCACCCTCCCTCTGTCGCCCCCACCCCTCTCTCTCTCTCTCTCATCTCTCTCTCTCTCTCTCTCTCTCTCTCTAGGAATGAGGAATGAGGAGTCCCAGAGAACCTCACAATCCTCCCTCCCTCACCCACAAACCTTACCCTCCCTCACTCAACAACCTCATCCCTCACCCTCCCTCCCTCACCCACCCTCCTCACTCTCCCTTACTCAACAAACCTCATCCCTCACCCTCCCTCCTCACCCACCCTCCCTCACTCTCCCTTACTTAACAACCTCATTCCCTCACCCTCCCTCCCTCCCTCACCCACCCACCCTCCCTCACCCTCCCTCACTCATCAACCTCATCCCCTCGCCCTCCCTCCCTTCCTCACCCACCTCACCCTCCCTCACTCATCAACCTCATCTCCTTACCCTCCCTCCCTCTCTCCCTTCCTCACCCACCCACCCACCCCACCCTCCCTCCCTCACCCTCCCGCACTCAATGACCTCAACCCTCATCCTTGACTCCCTCACCCCTACCCCCCACCTCTCTCCTCCTCCCCCACTTCATTTTGATTTGTACATGAAACAACTACTTGTGCCCCTCCATCTCCCAGCACTGTAATGTGCGAGCTGTTGAGTGTTGTTGATGTGCTTTGATATGGTGATTAGTTTATAAATATTGGTTTATTCTTTCATGCATTATTTTGTTTCTTCACATCTGCGGAAACAAAAGCATTTTGACTGCGTGAGTGTTCGGAGCACTTAGCTCTTTTGACAGTTTAATTTATCACCTGACTGCTTTGATTTCAAAACGTCTTCTCTGTCTTGTCTGCCGAAAGGGGAGGGAGAAAACGCCCCAAACCCAAAATGGCGTCTCTGCTCTGAAAGTTCAAAGACCTTCTTGCCGCTGCTGCGTCTGCAGCCTTCAGCACTAACGGGGTCTGACTGAGCACCCATCCTTCATCCGCAGCCATTAACGCGGACGGCAAGGGGCCGCAGCGATGTCAGCAATCATCTGTATGGAACTTGCACACGTCCCCCCCCAACCTTTCACCCCACCCCCCCCCACCCCAACCCCCCCCCACCCCCTATCCTGCAGACAGCGTCAGACACAGCCTTCGCCGGGGTCACGACCTCGGCCCCGGGAGGATGTATTCCTAATGCAGCCGGCCTTGTAAATCCTTGCGGGTGATGAACCTCCCCTTTCTACCTGCTGTAGGCTTGATGTGGGAGCAGCCTCAGTAGGTCATCGTCTCCTTGTCTTCTCCTACTGGAATCCACTTAACATGCACCAACTGTCAACTACAAGCGGACGGGAATCGATGGGCTTAATGAAAAATACGGAGACAGACAGCTAATGAGATGGTGGCGGAGTTAATGGCCTTTAAAATAAACTTAGTTTGGAACATTTAACAGCGGCGCGCAACAATTATATATTCGACTGTAGCTGGCTCTGCAGGTTTTTGTCATCATGACTTTGTTATTTCTGCTTCCCGGTTTCAACAAAGGGCAGTTTCAGATTATTTTTTTTTATGTGCGAAATGAGTCAAACGTTGTTCACAGTTGTGCCAGGATCCATATTAGTTTTAGTTTCTGTAAATACTTTCAGCAATTAGTTGTTAAACCAGTGAAGACACATACATCAATAGCAGGCCCTGGCCCCAGGATCCCAGACAGGAAGTAGAACAGCAGTTGAGGTGTGACACTTCCTGTTCCGTGCTGTCAGGTGACCTGTTTCCCTGCGACAGGCCTATCAGGGTGTGTAATAGCTAATCAATGTCGCTGTGCTTTAAACTGTGACTGACGCTGCCTAGTTGAATCACAACGATTAAGAGTATCGGAGCGATGACAGGTCTCCAGATCTCCTTTCTCTCTCTTTTTGCTCTCTCTTCCCCCCCCCCCCCCCCCCCTCTCTCTCTCTCTCTCTCTCTCTCTCTCTCTCTCTCTCTCTCTCTCTCTCTCTCTCAGTTCACAGCTCTTCACTACTGGAAGCATCAGAAGGTAAGACTCTTTGTTGTTTTTATCTTCAGTGTTAATAAACTGGCCTTGGGTGTACTTGTACTCTGTAGACAGGTATTGTAAAGCTGGCCATTAATGTTATCGCTCACTGGAAGCACAGTGTTATTGAATTACAGTGTGAAGGGTTGTATTGATTTCCTAATCCCCCAGTAGATATAGAAGATCAGTAGATCTGTTTTTTTCTCCTTTTTTTTCTTCCTGAAAGAGGATTTTGTTATTAGGATACAATGCCGCTTCGATCTTCCTCAGTTCTCCTCTGGAACCTTCCATAATCCTCTCCTTCCTTCCGGAACCACCAAAATCATCCTCCCCGCTTCCGGAACCTCTAAGATCATCCTCCCCCCTTCCGGAACCTTCCAGATCGTGGTATTATTCTCTACCATTAAGGAACCGTGAACACAGTCCTTTATCACCAGGAACGTTTCTCCCCGACAGGTCTCACTGGAGCTGGAGAACAACACACACCATTAGGCAGATCAATACTGTTCTGGAGGAGCGTTCTATCACATCGCCGTCTCGTTCCAGCCACTCACACAAGGCGACGACCAGGAGGGGGTCTAACAGTAGGGCTCAGGACGAGATGGATCGACACATGACACACAGCCAGTGCTGTCTTCCTCATGACCTCACTGCTAACACTTCAGGCGTGCTGCATTGCAGGTTTGTCGCTCATTGAGATCAACAGACACACACACAGAGACACATACACACTACCTATACACACACACTAGATCAAACATCAGCCTCTCGGAGTTCTCTCAACTCCCTTCAAGAGCTTCTGGAACATCACAGAACTTCCAGAACGTTCCGTCCTGTGGCGACGTCGCTTCTCAGCTTTGAAAGGCTTTGAATCTCTGTTTCCAGATCAGAACCACCAGATCTTCATCAGAAGCCAGGTCAGGCCTGGTGAGCTGGCTACCGCTTCAAACACAGATGAGACGTTTCACGATAATAACGTAATCTCTCAGCAGACACTTTGATCCAAAGTGACTCACACAGGGGGGGGGGTTTCGAACCCGAGACCTTGTGATCAGCAGGGCAATACTGAGCTGCACACACTGAGGACACACACTTGTTTTAACCTATTAGAGCTTGTATTAGTGTTACAAGAGACAGAGTGTCTGATTGGTTTATGAAGTGTGGAACCTAGAATTGAATCACTAGCCCTCTAGAGAACATGGAAGAAAAGCCTGTTGGAATAGCTACAAGGGTTTTATGAAACAGTAGATGCTGCATCAGAACATTTTATTAGCCTCCTCCCCTCCTCCCCTCCTCCCCTGTAATACCTGTAATACCTGTTTATTGCCTGCTTCACTGGGACTGAGATGGAATTACTGGGAAATCTGTCAAAACTGTAACACTTCTGTTTGGAAACATGTGATATATAAAAAACAAAAGATTATGTTTTTGGGGGTGTGTTATGGTTTGTGAAAATCCTCAAAAGAAATGAAATTCAAAAGACCACCACAACCCCAAACCAGTCTGCAGCTCAAACCATGTGGGTTCCAGTTCCTCACTA
The DNA here is from genome assembly GCF_963692335.1 of Osmerus eperlanus. Lineage (NCBI taxonomy): Eukaryota > Metazoa > Chordata > Actinopteri > Osmeriformes > Osmeridae > Osmerus > Osmerus eperlanus. Next base: position 8,256,011 of record NC_085029.1, on the reverse strand, counting down.
TCACACCTGTTTCAGCACCGTCAGTTGCAAAAACCCATTTGCAGAGTCAGGGCAGTCTGTGGTCATTTGAAGTCACTTGCTTTTGAGGATTTTCACAAACCGTAACACAAACAACGTATATATTTGGGGGTTTCGATCATGTCTACGGGTTGTCGTTCACAGTGGGGACGGTGGGTTGTGAGTCCTCTTGGATCGGATGATTTCAGACACTAATTGATTTGCTTCCTCCCCCTCTCAGGAGGCAGAGAGAAGGTACAGTTTGATTACTCCCTGTTTCCGTCCACGATCCAGACGCAAAACAAACTCATCAATTTCACATCAACTTTAATTTAGCTTAATGGCTGGCCATTAACAAAACCTCTCGCCCCCCTCACACTCTCCCACTGTGTGTTCAGTGTTGCTGTTATTAGAATAACACACACTCACGCACACATACACACACACACATCTTAAGTACTGCATACAGAGACGCACATCACGCATACACACACAAATCGAATAAATACACGCACTCACATCACACACACGTCACAGCCCCCCACCCGCCCACACACACACACACACACACACACACACTACCACGTTCCCAACAATCTCCCTCCCTCTGAATAAATTGTGCGAATACCATCAGAAATAACAGGCTTCCTGGTCGCTGCTCTGCAAGACCCCATGCAGGATGGGGTCCTGTGTCTGCAGGTGCACCGGGAAACACATCAGGAGATTGTTAGCACCACCTGGGGTGGGCGAGGCGACCCAGAAATTCATTACAAACGTCCCAGTGTACATCACAGCGCATTTCCATAATCTGGCACGTCTAAGCCACGCACAGAACAGTCACAGTGAGCGGTGATTCACCCTGCAGCCCTCCATCACTCCTGCGGGCTCCATGCAAACGAGGCCGTCATGAATAAATACATGTCTAAGTGGAGTTTAGAGACATAACTGAGCTTGCCTTTATGGCTTCTTGCACTGTAAGCGGGAGGATCGCTCCGTGGTGAAATTGCTCCGTCGCCTCCCAAACATTCTGAGAAGGGGGGGGGGGGTGAGTGTGGAGGGAGGGAGGGTGGGGGAGTGTGAAAGGAGGGGGGGGCGGTGTGGAGGGAGGGGGGGATGGAGTCCGCATCTCAAAAAGATGGCATGTGACACATGACTTCTGTGATACACGACAGTAGACACCCCCCCCAGACCCAAAAACGTTTTCCTCGAGCTCCGTTCCATCAACGGAGACTGTTTGCTGCGGTGTGTGTTTCCCCAGGTCCTGACCCGCTCGACGCGTCTCTGTGTGAGTCTAGGGTTTCTCCCGGGCCTGGGAGAGGGGAGGGGGGATTGCTGCGTGACTGAAACAGGGGGAGCCTCTCATGAGGTTTGTTATTGGGTGTGCTTTGCCTTCGGCAAGGGCACAACCTTTGTTCTCTCACATATATATTTATTTATTTATTATTTATTTTCGCCCCCCTAAGGATTAGTCAATATTTGGACTACATACACAACGGCGGTGTCAAAAGGTTCGTCTTGGTAGCGATTGCGTTGGTTGTATTTTTATTTACGTTCCGTCGCATGGTTTAAGTAGAAATTGCGTTTTTGTGGTGAAAAGTGAAGCTAACGGTGGCTAATTTGCTAGCCACAGTCACTGACGTTACTAACGTCACTACGTCACTAACGTCACGAAAACACGCGTGACTACCTGTAGCAGAACATTCGTTTCACATCTGTTAACTTGGGGGATAGCTAGGCTAACTATAGCTTTACTGCAAGGCAGCTGCAGGAACGCCACAAGCAAAGAGGCCAGGGTGATAACTATTTACTAATTTTACTTTGTGATGTGAAACACAATTATGAAATGTAATGTACAATATTAGCTGATTTTATTAAGGAAGTAGGCCCACATCTACTTTTGGAAACGGTAGTCTACTATTTCACTGAAGCATTAGCATCATGACATTAGCCTCTGTTGCCCGGGCAACACATACTACAGTGGTCTATGATGCATCTGTTTTCAATCTTTAAAATAAACATTCCTCACAAATACATTTTCGTTGTAGGATTTATTATGACATTACATTACAAGTAAACGATTTGTGGGTGAAATTATCATTACCTGTGGTTTCAAACCAGTGTTGCTCACTGCAACGCTGTAGCCTACGCGAGACACTACAAAAACATCTACACAGCTGTAGGAAGTCAAACGGCGACAGAACATGTTCGTCAGAACATGTTAAACCGTACAACGGAACGTTAAATCCAATTCAACCAACGCAATCGCTACCAAGACGAACACAGCAGTAGTCTACTGTACTGTAGTAGTACAATTTACCGGGGCAGCTTCTCCACACAGGGATAGCGCACTTTGCGTTGTTACTGTTGTTACTTAATGATCGCTACCAGTGAGCTTTTCATGAAAGCGATTTTCCACTAAATAAATGTCAAGCTTATTTTCGTTTTTGGGGGCATATTTTCAGTTAGAAGATGGTACTGTTTGAATCGCGATTCAATCTTCTGCCGGTAACGTCTTAGAATAATCTTCAAAGGGGGTTCTTTATTCATGAATGAATGCAATGAGTAGGCTAAATGCATGAAAATATCACGAGAAGGGAAAAAATTAAAAGGACGTTTACGTCATAGAGATTAGGTCAATTTTTACACCGGTCTGCCAAATTTATTCGTTTTGATTCAACGATGAGGATGCCTTTTGCAGGGGAAATGAGAAGATCTATTTCATTCTACACTTCACTCGTATTTTCAGTTGTAAATGAGCAGCAAAAAAAATGCTTTTAAATCTATGTAATCTTTATAAATAATAAGTATGCATTTTTATATAAAATATACAGAAATATCAGTTTTAAAAATGTAATTCAAAAACGGACCCCTGTGCAACCGACGCAAGCAAGCACACCCTACAATTTCCCCAGAAATTGTACCCTCTCTAGTTGTTACTGTTATTAGCACTCAGGATATTCAACCCCTTTTCACACCTCTCTGTCAACAACAGAAGCGTGTTGAAAAAGGAACAAAAGCCTGTTTGATGTAAAGAGCTCAGCTGCTTAACCAATACAGCATGAGATGAACCAGTAATCGATTTCAAAGTCAAAACGACTGCGATGACGATTTTCAATCGGGTTATCATGAAGAAGACAAAAAGAAAATGGAAAAAAACGCTGTCATGACATACGTTTCGTGTTCGCAAGGTCATAACAAGACGATGTCCTCATGATGGGATGCTGCCTGGAGGAGGAGCGTGCTGTGTTCTCCGCGTCGCGTCCGGACCGATGGAAAACACACCTCCCGCCAGGTTACCTGACGCACCCCCAATCCTCCCCGCTCATCCTCTCCTCCCCTGCTCTCCCTCCCCCTCCAGAGCCCCCCTCCTCTTCTCCCTTTCCACCCCCCCCCCCCCCCCGAGGGCTCCCACTCCCGTCAAAATACCTCCCCCACCCTCACTGCTCCCCTCCTCCTCTATTATCCTGTACACAACAACTGCAGCAAGGGGGAACCAAAACAAGCAGAGGCGCGGACGGACGGAGGCCTAGAGGATCGGAGGGATGGAGGGGCGAAGGGACGGACGGGGTGACGGGTAGACGGAGGGCAGGGACGGGAGAAGGGAGGGGGGAAGGAGGGATGGAGGAGGGGAGAGAAAGATAGAGGGGTGGAGGGACGGACGAACCGGGGCCGAAGAGGGATGGGGGAAGGAGAAGGATGGAAGGAGGAAGGGATGAGAGGATGGATGGACGGAGGAAAGGAAGAATAAAATGATGGCAGGACGGGCGACGAAAAGTCTCTCCCTCGGCCTGCGTAGCGTTTACAGAGTGGCGCGAGCGCGGCCTGCGATTCCATTGACGCAGGAACGAGCCACACACGTCTACGATAGTCGTCCGCTGCCCCCCCCCCCCTGCCCCCCCCCCCCCCCCTGCCCCCCCCCCCCCTCCCCCTTTCCCAGGAGCAGGAGCACACGGTGCTCCCCACTCAGGAGCTGAAGTGGCTGATAAATAAGGCAGGCAGTACTCAGAGTCTGCCATCGCCCACCAGTGGGCCAGGGGCTGAGCCAGCCGGTAAACAGGGCCTCGCCGCAGAGAGTAATTGGAGCTCTCGTACGCCTTGCTGGTAATTTGACTGGGCTTTGATAAATGAACCGGGCCTTGTCGAGTAGGACTGTACTGTATGTTGAAAGGAGGTTGGAGAATGGTTGGATGTCGAAAAGAGAGAGAGTCAGGAAGCGAGAAAGAGAGAGAGGAGAGAGAGAGAGAGAGAGAGAGAGAGAGAGAGAGAGAGAGAGAGAGAGAGACAGAGAGAGAGAGAGAGAGAGAGAGAGAGAGAGAGAGGGGGGAAGAAAGAGCCAGAAGGGAGATAGAGCCAAAGACAGAGAGTCAAAGAGAGAGAGACAAAGAGAGATAGTTACAGAGAAAGAAAGCCATGGGAAAGAGTTATATAGATATAAATGGAGAAAAAGAGAGAACAGGAAGACAGACAGACAGAGGTAGACAGAGACAGACAAAGCAAGAGCTAGAGAGAGAAACAGACAGAAAAGAGAGACAGACAGACAGACAGACAGAGGTAGAGAGAGACAGACAGACAAAGCAAGAGCTAGAGAGACAGATAGACAGAAAAGAGAGACAGACAGACAGAGAGAAGTAGAGAGAGACACTCCACGCAGAGAGTCTCTCCAGCAGGAGGTGGAGCGCGGGGCGCGACGAGGACGAGCGGTGACAGAGGAGGGCCGGTCACAGAGGAAGGGCTCGCAGCGGGGAGCTGCGCTAAACGGCTCTGACGCTCCACCACAACAGTGTCTTTCTCCTGCCAGCACGCATCCCCTCTCTGTGGCCGCTCATCAATACTGCAGGTGACGGATGGGGGCCGACAGAAGCAGACTCCCCTGCAGCAAGGCGGGCCTGGAGATGCCGGTGAGGGGGAGGAGGTCTGTAGGGGAACACCACTCAGACATGCACTGACCCCCCCCCCCACCCCACCCCCCGCCCGCCCACCTCACTTGCCCTCCTCCCTCCCTACCCCACAACCCACCGCTGTCACCAGGCTCAATCTGGCTGCAGAGGGGCACTATCTCTCTTCGTGTCCCTTCCCCCCGCCACCCCCCACACACACACACCCCTCCCTGAAATGCATCGCCCAGCCTCCTCTTTTCCCTGCAACACCGTAACTGCCCCCCCCCCACTCCTCCCCCTCTCCTTTTGGGTTGATCCCTCCCCCCCACCCCGCCCGTTTCCTAAAAGGCCTTCGGAGCAAGAGGGATCCCTCAAACGGACAGGGTCGTTTCCACCCTGGAAGAGCAGAGGAGGAGGAGAGCTCTGTCAGACCGAGGCTGAAGCCATGACGCTGCCAGCCTGTCCTCACTCACCTCACCTGTGCCCACCTCTCATTCCACACACAGCCCACCTCTCACCCCACACACAGCCCACCTCTCACCCCACACAGAGCCCACCTCTCATTCCACACACAGCCCACCTCTCACCCCACACACAGCCCACCTCTCACCCCACACAGAGCCCACCTCTCATTCCACACACAGCCCACCTCTCACCCCACACACAGCCCACCTCTCACCCCACACACAGCCCACCTCTCACCCCACACAGAGCCCACCTCTCACCCCGCACACAGCCCACCTCTCACCCCACACACAGCCCACCTCTCACCCCACACACAGCCCACCTCTCACCCCACACACAGCCCACCTCTCACCCCACATGCAGCCCACCTCTCACCCCACACACAGCCCACCTCTCACCCCGCACACAGCCCACCTCTCACACACCCCTCCTCGCTGTCTCTGCTGGGGCTGGTTCACCAGACCAGGCACTTCAACCCTCCAAGTTGAACAGGAATGCTTCAGCCTGATGTTCAAGAAAGCCTTGTCAAATATAACCTACTTTTTAGAGCTTTGGACTGAATATGTAAAGTTTTTTTTTTATGATGGTTTATGCTCTTTGATTAGAGTTCAATTTAAAACCGGGAAGGAATCTCTCCACCATGCAACTGTCCCAAGGTTTCCACAGAAACCATGCTGTTGCATCATTTGCCTTTGAAATGTGTAATACATTCACATCCCATCCTGGTTCCAGAACCCAGCTGTCACAGAGTTAATTCTATTCGGGTTCTAGAACCTCTAACTAGCTGCAATGGAAGGTCCAGGACAACAGAACAGCTATTCCTGAACAGGCTTTCCCTGCTAAAACCAGACAACTAAACACAAGTCTTCTTGACTGGAGCCCTGTCATTAAGAAGCAGCAATAATGATGTGACAATTAGCTCGCTATTTCAATTACCAAACGGGTCATTACAGAGCCGACTGCTTATAATGATCACTGGAGGCTTGCAGACAGAAGGATATTAGCGCTAGCAGGACTCTGTCATTTAGAAACTATTACACACATGTATAATTAATGAAAGGTAAAACTATTATATAACATGGCAGTGAATTAAACCAAGCAAAGTGACCCTATCAAAGGTTCCCTTGTTAAGACAGAGCTCTTAAATGTGCTGTTTTCTAACCCACGATGAGACTGGCTCATTCACAGAGAAGCGTGTTAATCTGCTCATCATCTCTTTACCCAGCATAGCTTCTGTGCAATCCACAAATTCCGCTGTCGACCCTTAATTGAATATCGATTTGTTTGTTTCACTTTTCGTTTTATTTATTTATTTATATTTATTTTCTGGCTTCATCCACGTTGAGAAATGCAATTAAATATTTCGCCCCACGTTGACTCTCCGCGTCTGAGCGGGCCTGTAGGAGCGGCGAGCCTCGGGCGCTGACCTTGGACATCTCTTCAGGGAGCCTGTTGTGCAGCCCTGGTTTTCAGGGCCTTGGAGAGTTCCACATGAGATCCCAGCCTCAGCCTGTCTGGTTCAAGTGCTTAATTGTTCGGATACATCAGCGACAACACGTAGGCACACACAGCAACACAAACACAGACACAGGACACACACAAATATATATTTTACAGAAGGAAGAAAGAGACACACACACACATACACACACGCATGCAAACACACTTCACAAACATATAGTGCACATGTCTTCTGTCTGGCACAGACTCTTGGCTGCACTTAACATCTCATGTTCTTTTCATGTGTGTAGGTCCTCAGAAGGTGCTGCAATATTTAGGTTCGGAGCGGATGTTTAGTTTCAATAATTGAGTATTGTGGTTCCTAACCACTCTGTGTTTCATCCACAGATCTGCAAAGCGCGCGTCAACTGGTGTGTCCCGAGGATTGCCCCGTGACAGTTTGTGTTTCTTGAAAGGTAGCCTAACATAATCAAGAAACCTCTCATTCGCCTCTTCTCGCGTTCCTGTTTTCATTTCGGCGAATTAGTTGGCTGATGTGAAATAACAGCGCTGTGCCGACGGGCTAGGTTAGAGACTCATCGCGTCGTTCGTTTGGTCAATTTCAGGACACGCTCCTCTCACCGACGTAATGACGGTGGACGCGGTGCGCGATGGATCAAGGGGGCTTTTAAAAAATCTGCGCCTATTAGTATGCTATTATTAAATCTGGTGGAGGAAATGTGCGTTCTTTGTAACGATGACAACTGTGACTTTGCAAACAGAGAGGGAAAGAGAGGATCTGGCGTCCCATTTCCGCAGCCAGAGACAAGATTAATGGATGAGGCTTTTACTCGTTTTTGATTGCAAAAAAAAACAGGCCTCAAAGATGAGCATCAAATAATACAAACATGCCTCCTGTAGATCGTAATACCCAGGAGGACATCTGGAAAACAACACGCAGCACAGCCTCACTGTAATTAAGAACACAGGAGTTCTATTAATCACTTAATTAATAGCTTACCGTATTTTTATTGGGTTTTCTTTTACCCAGGGCAGGCTAATGAACTTCTTATACATGTAGTTGTGGTTAACATGTTCAATGTTTATATTTTAATTCAGGGTGTTTGGCAGGCATGAAATTGCAGTTTTGTTTCAGTTAAGTCAAGCACATTGCAAACTGTTTTGTTTCTTTGAACAACCTGGGGAACCCGCGGGTCTGTGTTCATCTGCAGGGAGCGAGCCTGGGGGGAGGGGAATTAAAACACACACACTATACACACATGATATACCCACATACACTTTCAGACACATGCACATAAACACACACACACACACGTTCACACAGATACGCACCAAAACACAGTTTGCTAGAAGCAAGATTGCATGCTTAAATGGTAACGAAGAACACAGAGTGATTTAAAGTAGCTAATGGGTTTGCCCCCCTGCTAACAGGGTACTTACTTACACCCAAACACATACATACATACACAAACATACACACACACACACCTACCAGACTTTCCCTGAACAATGTGAACCAACAGCAGGAAACAGGAGAACTAAGTATGAACTTTGGAGAGGTCATGTGAAGTCCAGTTTGAAACAAAAAACAGGTATTTTCATCAGCTAACTTTGCTGAGGTTGTGATTGGTGTTGGAGTAAGCACGTATATGACAAAGTGAGGATTATAATTAACTGGTTACGCCAAAGGCAAGAGACAATTAGAGAAAAATAATAATAAAAACAGAATAACAAATATGTCGGGTTGTCTCTCTGCTCGGTGCACATGATTACTGCTTGTGGTTAGAAAACTTGTTTTCTCCTTGTTAGTGTCTTGCGAGCCTAAAAGGATGGGAATTTGTTTTTGACAAATGAACAACGGATAAAGCAATTATGGGAGGTGGATTTCTGTTGTTGACACTACAGGTGCCAGGCTGATAACGTACATAGGAAGTGCTAAAGATGGAGGGTGGGTTTGTTGTTATTCCCAGATGATTACCCAGATATAGAACCACAGAGAAACTAGAGGTCAACGACAATCCGTGGCGGATGTTTGTCTTCAATAAAGGCTCACGTTCAGAGTTGTCTTTCTTGAGTTTAAGGTTGAAAGCTGACACATACAGACATGAGTCAAGTGCTTCTACCTCGCGTGGCCTGATCCTTTGTCTTGGTTCAAACCTCTAGTCTCCCTCGAATCCAGATGCAAAGACCATAAACATGGACTCCTTATCTCTGTCGCAAATAAGTTGTACCACCTCAATTAGCTGCATTCCAGAGTAAGGAACATATTCACGATAAGTAATTAGGTATGAACAAGAGAGCATCTTTGCTGAGTTTCACCAATGGTGGATGTGAGTTGGTAACGTACTTAAACATTTAATAAAAGTAGATAAGAACCACTTTCAATTAGAAAACACCTTTTATCCAAATAGACTTACAGGTGTGGTGATTCAAACTTGCAACCATCTGATCTGTCACCAAATGCTCGAAGCATTAAGCTATACCCATCCATCTACAACGATCCATTGATAATTAATAGATTAACCACTGTAAAATAATAGTATAGATTACTTACGCCGCACCAGTCATCTCCTAACTAAGATCTAAGATCTGGTCCATTCAACGCTCATATTTGACCTCACACGGTTGTTGAAATAGTTACTTTAGTTATATGGGACAGCTGATAAAACATAGATCAACAACAAGCATTTCTTGTTCAGGCGATTTATCTGAAGTCACATAGTTCATAATTCACAGCAGTGAGCTCTCCCACCGATCTGCCCTCGTGTTCTGCAGGAGTTTGAGGAGTTCTGCAGGACTATACAGCTACACACACATTACTGTCATGTCCCTGCTCTTCCCAAGGTCTGCAGGGATGGAGAGCCGGCAGTGTGGTGGTCCCTCCAGTCATTACGAAAGAGAAGTCCTCCTCTGGCCCCGTTGAGTGTTGAAAGGTCTATTCCCAGCCTGTAGATAGGAACATGCAGTCCTCGACATGCATGTATCAATTCTTAACAAACCGCCCCCACATCTAGCAATTGACTGTGTAAAGTATTCATCTGACTGGGATGCAGAGGGGCTGGAGTTCAGTTTAGCACAGCTCAGTACAGTACTGTACACTGCACTCCACAACTCTACACTCCACAGCACGACAGTACACTTATCTACACTACACTACTCTACACGACACCATAGTACACTATAGTACACTACACTACACTATGCTACACTGCACTTCACTACAGCACAGACAGTACATACAATAAGCCCATGGGAAAAGATAAGCATTCTCTGCTTTCACATCTTACAGCAGATAGTTGCCAAGCACACTACTGGCAATTACCAATCAGAGCTAGCATCCAGAGCAGTTAAGTGCTTCCTGTCGTGATCGGGGCTATGAATTCTTAAAGAGCCGTCTTCGCTTTCTCAGTCTAAGAGGGCTGACAAATGCAGGTGCTGTGTCCACCTGACGGCCGCTAATTTGAACCTGACACAATCAGAGGAGCTCCGGTTACGCCAACATCGATCCAGGCTGGGAGACACGGGGAGGCTGGGGAGAGACCAGCTCACAAGCTCAGGTCTGCCTCTCTCCCATACCGGAGGCAGATAGACTGGATCTACAGGATGAGTGGAGACAGGGGGTTTTAAACCCTGTGTCTTCAACATGTGACTTGTGGACGGCCGGTGTCAATGAACAACTGGATCTGTTGAGGATCAGTTGTGACAGTTGTTTTGTTCCTCTCATGGTTTAAACTCTTTTGCCATGAACAGTCAGTCATGTTTTTTTTAACATACTGTATGTTTAATTCATGCAATAAATTAGTGTATTTAGTCACTTGGTAGAACCTTGCTAGCTATTTGATATTTAATATTTAATGGATAACTCTAATTTCTCACAACATCATGTTAAATAGATTGCGTGCGTTGCAATGCAATCAAGTACAAGAGTTCAAATCTTTGTGTTTTCAAAGTGGCAGCAGTCGCCTTTTGTAGCATCTGTAGTAGGGCCTCAAAAGTTGAGGGAAGGTCAACATTCTGGCCTGTATGGGTTCTTACAAGCCTTCACACGGTTGGACAGAAAATAATGCATCATGGATACGGTGGTAGTATTGTGAGAGGTTAATTCCAGCACAAAGCTACTATACCTGCTACATCGCTGTACCAATGTTGTTCTACTGCACTTCAAACAGCATTCGCAACTTAAACACCTTGTTTGTGCATTGTTCCAGTTAGGGATTGTGGCGGTCATTTGAATTTCCTTTCTTTTGAGGATTTTCACAAGCCATAATTCACCACGTAAAACGTTTTGTTTGCAGTGGTGGGATATATATGGCCTCACTGTATCATGATTCATGAGGCTGCACCATACACCAGCCAAGGAGGTCTAAGTGTTCTTCGTATCGACCTGGTACAGGAGGAACCGCTGGCTGCCTCTCCGGGGAACAAGGTGGATTTTAAGAGGGTAAATTGACCTAAAATATTTAAATCTCAACCGACCTCCAACTGTCCTTTATCCATATCAGTGTCTCTGAAGTAACGACCCGTTTCCAAGATAAAAAGGCTGAAAATATATTTTAAGTAGCAAAAAGAATGCAACGTTTTTATGTAATACGAGAGTTACAAGTTTGATGTTAGGGGACAAGCTGCAGTGTGGCATCACAAACACATGATACCCATTCCATAAATAAATACCCCGTCCACACATGCTAATGTGTCATATTACAATCATAAGAAAGGGTTGGTTTGGCAGATGCTTTCATCTGATGCCACGTACATAGGGGGAATCAAACCTGCATCCTTTTGATCTGCAATTCAATACTTTACCATAGTATACCCGATATACCCACTTACGTAAGAGAGAGAGAGAGAGAGAGAGAGAGAGAGAGAGAGAGAGAGAGAGAGAGAGAGAGAGAGAGAGAGAGAGAGAGAGAGAGGGCTCTCCAGCAGGCGGGCAGGCTGTGTAGACAGCTGCTCAGGTCAGCAGCCTTTTATGGTCCTTATGAGAGGTGTTTTACAGCCAGACAGGATGATCACGGGTCGCTATAAGTAAATGTGAATGAGAATATACGTAACGAGTAACACAAAGGCTTTCTTCTACGGATTATGATAAACAGATGTACATAGGAAATCCCAGTTCTTCCACAGTAATCAGCCTGGACACGACCTCCATGGTCCCCCCTCCACGGCCCTGCCAGGTGGCCACAGCCAGCAGAGCCACAGAGAGCCGGGAGAACGTCACACCAGACAGACCCCTGCAACCTACACCGGGCCTGACGTCCTGGTTATTAGAAAGCAAACACAGAAATCAATACGGGGTTCGTTAATGGCTATCTAGACAAACTCCCCAGTGAAGTGTAGGCCTATAGTACCAAAGGGACATTAAATCACTAGTAAGAAAGAAATAATTTGCGCTCTCATGAGAAAGATGAGAGGGTTAGCCGTTATACTGTGTGTGTGTGTGTGTGTTAGCGTGTATAGCATATTTGTGTATGGGCATGTCTGCGTGTATGTGCGTTTGAGAGCGCACCAGCGTTGTTCGGCACGTCCCTCTTTAGTCATAAAAAAAGAACAGAAAGATTAGCTCTCTTGTTTAAAACAGATACGGCCTACGCTCCATTGACTCCACATCTCCTGCGCTTAAAGGACCATCAATCTAGCAACGCGCGCCGATGTCTTTTTAATTTGCTCTCGCCTTCAGCTGTTCCTACCACTCCACGCGCCCTGAATGCAGAAGCGGAGCGGGAGCCGCGCGAATTCATTACCCAAGTCGGACGCGCTCGCTGGCCTTTGTTCCTTTATTTCATTTTTTTCCAGGCTGCAAAGACGGTTAATAAAGACAAAGCCTGCAGGAGCTAGCTGGGCTGACGGAGGGGGAGGGAGGGAGGGAGGGAGGGAGGGAGGGAGGGAAGAGGACTGCTAATGGTAGGCGTGATCGAGATCAAAGTAACGCTGAGCTGAAGTCTTTGAGCTGGAAGGAGATGAGTAATAAGGTGAAGAGTGATAGACACTGTTGAGGTAAAGATCTATTCAGCTGGTGTTTATGGGAACCTTGTTTACCTGGTGGAGATCTATTCAGATGGTAATTACACGAATCCTCCAATTTGGCCTGTTGGTGGCTAATGGTTTGGAAAGCATGTTGAGATGGAGAGAAGGAGGCGGAGGAGAGATGTTGTGTGGAAAGACGGAGAGATTGAGGTCCCATTACTGAACAGGATCACACCGCAGGTGACACATGTTAGCGAAGCGTGTGCATGCTAAGCCGATGCTATCATTGTGACCTTCAGCGAGGAACAGAGTTCTAAAGGAACAAGACAAAGCAGGCGAGCAGTGATGTCAGAATACGCACCTGCCTTCTATTCAGTGTTCCTTCCATTGTGTGGTGAGTTGATCGCATGAAATCACCAGGCGGGCGTGCTCCTCCAGAGGTAGCATTGGATGGGTGCTGTAAGAGCCATTCAACGTTTGTGTAAATTGCCTGTTATTTTTGTTTCTTAATAATTACAGGTTTACAGTGTGATTAGTATTTGTTTCTTGGATATGTACAAGGTGTATATTCTTTTATTTATTCCATTTATTTTGTACTGTTAAATGTTTTGTAGGCATGTGGCGCGCCTGCGCAGTTCTGCCTGGCCACACTCACAGGAGAAATGGTGGTAAGAAAGGCCATGAGGCTGTAAGGTAATGGAGGCAAGCAGCATGCAAGAAGAAATATTTATTTTACCGTTTTGAAAGCACTAAAAAGATGTAAGTTTTTTGCATATAAGTTTTTGAGGCAATAAAACTTGTACTCTACGTTTTTCTAAGATTTCTGGTTTAGTGTTTTTTCTACGCGTACGATTCTTTTCTTTTGCACCTCCAAGGAATGCCAGTTTGGACTTTGCTCCTATAGGTGCTAACAATCACGTCAAACTGGCTTCACCACCCACACTGGGTTCGTTTGGTTTTGTCTCTGTGTTCTGGCTGGATGGAAGAAAAAAATAAACATTCAACAAATGTTTCAGTGATGCAGAGGCAAACACTTGACTGTAATTGGTTTTGGTGTTGTACATGAGGCCACTGTTGTGTCGTGACATCTTATCTTCTAGTGTTGACCGAGCTAAAAGTGCTCTGTAGTACACTTCAACATCCATGCCAGGGTTTACATGATGCGTGTTGTTTAGGTTCAACTTTACAGAATAGTTGAAGGGAGTTTACAAACCGATGTGTTTGAAAGTCTTTGAACCACACACGCTCACACACACACAGACCGTGTCCTGTAGATGACCTTTCACCTCTCTGCTGCTTCCATCCTGGTCCCCATCCCCACGGTTTAAACGAGGTAGAGGCTGTTTGGGGCTAGTTAGAGGCTGTTTAAAGCCAGTTGGAGCCAGTTAAAGACTTTAAGAGGCTGTTTGGAGCCGGTTAGAGCCAGTTAAAGACTTTTAGAGGCTGTTTGGAGCCGGTTAGAGCCATTTAGAGGCTGTTAAAGGCTGTTTGGAGCCGGTTAGAGCCAATTAGAGGCTGTTTGGAGGCTGTTAGAAGCGAGTCGGCTGCGCTGGGACTCAGATAGCTCCACAACCAGAATAACACATGTTGTTGTTTTGCGTCCATCAGGAACCGAGAGGGAGAGTATGTTTCGTTGTATGGAGCAGAGCTGGGATGTAAGAGGTAGTCTGTGTGTGTGTGTGTGCATTGGTGAGTGTCTGTGGCTGTGTATGTGTGCGGATCTGTAAGTGTCTGTGTGAGTCTGTGTGCGTGTGTATGCATCAGTGAGTGTTTGCGTGTGTCTGTGTGTGTATTTGTGTAATTGTTTGTGTGTGTGTATCTGTCTCCTGTGTAAGTACATGTCTGTGTGTGGTTGTTTGTTTGTCTCAACAGCAGTTTAAACTGGTGTTTACAACAATTTCCCCAGGCCCAATTCCCTCTGGGAGACTCCCTCTCCTCCTCCAACACCATCGGCAGTGAAACACCTCTTCCCCCTCCACCCCACCTGCAGCCCCCTCCTCCTCTCCTCCTCCACCACTCCAGACAGCCCTGTGCCTCTCCCTCTCTCTCTACCCCTTCCCTACCCTTCTCTCCCCCTCCACCACGCCTGTAGCGCCAGTCCCCCCCCCCTCCCCTTCCCTCCCCTCCCCAACATATGATTTCATTTGTCCGGTAAAATCCAAGATAAACTATATTGTTGAAGGAACTAGGTCTTAGATCCTCTGCAGCCCCCAAAACAGAACATGATACAATAAATAGTACCATATACAGTACAGTATATTTAGTACAGCACACCGCATGGACAGCACAGTCTATCCATGCTGTCTATATTCACACAGTAACACAGTGTCCCTCGCAGTATGGCGGCAAAAGAACACGAATTGATTCCTAATGATTCCCTGTTAACCAGTGTACGGCGACGTAGCATGCTAACGCGCTGCTCTGTCAGCGTTGGTGTGGCTGTTGTCTTAGAGAGGAGAAACAGGGACATGGGGAGGGGAGGATCTCCTCACTGTACCATATGGCCTCTGTCTCTGCCACGCACGGCTGGAATTTCAATTTGCCTCGGTTTCACACCGGTAGCATATTCATGCATGCCCCATTACACACTCTGCTTATGCCAACCTGACGTGAGAACCTTCTTCAACGCTCTTCTGTCCCCTCTCTCCTTCTCTCTCTCTCTCTCTCTCTCTCTCCCCCTCATCCTTCCTCTCTCCTCCCTTCTTTGTCCTCTCTCTCCCCCCTCTACCTGTACCTCTCCCTCTCCTTCTCTGACCTGCAGGTCCCTTTACTCTCTCTCACAACCCTGCTCCACTCCCCCCCTCCTGCCACCCCCCCAAAAATAACAACACCGAAATTGAATTCCAGAGCGAGCTGTGCGTCATAAAGGCTGCTCCGTCTGTGAGTGAAAGTCTGAAGCGGTGGTACTTTCCTCCACCCCCCTTCCCCCCCCTACCCCCCCCCCCCTAGCCCCCCCCCCCCCCCCCCGGTCAAACATCCCTCCTCAGGGACGGAGAGAGAGGAGGAGAGACGGGGAGAGACGGAGAGAGGTGGGGAGGCGTAGCCGCGCTGACTTCATGTCTGCTCCGGGTGGGAGTCCCGGGCTTCCTGCGGTGAGAGCGGGGGAGTGCACCAGGATCGTGTTGCTCCGCCTCCCTCCCAGCCCGTCTC
>NC_085029.1:8207466-8239897 GCF_963692335.1 Osmerus eperlanus | reverse complement strand
AGAGAGAGAGAGAGAGAGAGAGAGAGAGAGAGAGAGAGAGAGAGAGAGAGAGCAAATCTCTACGCCACATCCTCCTGTGTCAGTCTCTGCAGCCCGTGGGTGTTCACATTCATCTTCTCATACATACAAACATCCAGAGGCTGAAGGGTTAGCTGCTGAACGAGCCTTGCAGTCTCTCATGGAACGCTGCCTGGAGATCTGTGTGGATTCTAAAGGGGGAAGTTTCTTGAAAGGTTTCTCCTAGTGGTAATTAAGTGTGTGTGTTGTATCCTTGATCAGGGTATGGTTCAATGGTGGAACGTTTGACTGCGGAGCAAAAGGTTGCAGGTTTAAATCTCCCAGGTAATAAACAGCTATTTGGAATCTGAGGAATGAAAGTATCTACTTAATGAATCCAAGATGAATATAGGCATGTTTACCTTTAAAGCCTCCAGTACAGCAATATTCACTTCTTGTATTCCCATCAGAAAACAGGCTATAACAAGACTACTGTGGTTGCTACATGTTAACACATGCAGAGCAGCTTCCCTGGGTCATTTAAAATATATTTAGCAGTGAAGTCTGGCATGTAGTAGTGGATATACCGTCCATCCCCTCTCCCTCCTTCCTCCTCTCCTTTACCTTCCTCCATCTTTCTCCCTCCTCCCCTCTCCCTCTCTTCCTCTCCCACACCCCCCCCTTTCCACCTCTCTCCCTCTTCCACCCCCCCCCCCCATACTCAGGGTCCAGGGCAAATATAGTATCGTTCATCCTCTCTTCATCCACCTGTCACCAACACCCAAACGAGGACACACACGCACAGATAATCGAAGACGGAGTCAGTTCGTCGGAACGTTCGACGTGTCACTCACCATGGCAACGCCGCGGGTCTCCGTCACAATGATGCAATGGTGTCACTGCTGTGACCTGTCAGCCCATACATAGATGTGACAGATCCATGCTGTGGTAGAAGAATAGAGGTTCCTTCAGTAAGCCGTGAGGATCTTCACCCAGACACGTGCCATCTGTATGGTTGATACCTGTCGTCAGGTCACCTGTCAGGTTGAACGCCACAGCAACACAGAGCAGCGAAGAGTGTCAACACGTCCACCAGATAACCTTTTTATGGTTGATGCGAATGTGACCAGCTCCAGAAAAACAGGCCCTGGAGTTGAGAAGGTTCCATTGTTGAGAAGAAGAAGAAAGAGTGTGTGTGTGTGTGTGTGTACGTAGAGAGAGGGTGTGTGTGTATGTAGAGCGTGTGTGCGTGTGTAGAGAGAGAGTGTGTGTGTGTATGTAGAGAGAGTGTGTGTGTGTGTGTGTATGTAGAGAGTGTGTGCGTGTGTAGAGAGAGAGAATGTGTGTGTGGGTGTGTGTGTATGTAGAGAGAGAGAGAGTGTGTGTGTGTGTAGAGAGAGAGTGTGTGTGTGTGTGTGTGTGTGTATGTAGAGAGAGTGTGTGTGTGTGTGTATGTAGAGAGTGTGTGCGTGTGTAGAGAGAGAGAGAGTGTGTGTGTGTGTATGTAGAGAGAGTGTGTGTGTGTGTGTGTAGAGAAAGTGTGTGTGTAGATGGAGAGAGTGTGCCTCAGGAGACATCCTCCAGGTTCAGGGGGATTTCATAACGAAGAGAAGTTCTGTGAGTTTGCCAATCAGGAAGTGAAGAGAGATCGAACGGATCTCTTTCTCCTATGATGACTACACCTGCCAAATAGTCTGCCTGCAGACAAACAAATGCATCTTCCAACTCACACCCAGCTCTCTCCTGTGTGTCTCCTGAGTGGTTGGCTCCTGCAGAGCCCAAGGTCTTGCAGAGTCTGACAGAGACCTGTCTGATTGGTTGCAGGCAGGCGTGTTTGCAGCGAAAGCAGAGCGGACCGGCTTGTGTCTCTTCAGAAGCGAATGAAAGGCTTGTTCAGATGGTTCACAGCACACATGAACCAGCAGAGGAAGTCTGACACCTTGGAAGATGAACAGCCTAGGCCCTGTGTATGTGTGTGTGTGTGTGTGTGTGTGTGTGTGTGTGTGTGTGTGTGTGTGTGTGCGTATGTGTGTGTGTGTGTGTGTGTGTGTGTGTGTGTGTGTGTGTGTGCGTGTGTCCATGTGTGTGTATCCTTCAGGCTCTGATATAAAGAGAGACAGTAATGGTGTTTTCAAGTCCCTCTTCTGAGTGTAACCAAGAAGAGGAAGGGTAATTAATGCTCTCAAAGGCTTTCATGAAGATGCCTTGGAAGTACCTCTGAGACAGCACACAAACACGCATGCTGACACACACACGCACACACACAAACACATGTAGAAGACATTAGCTAGTGTGGACACACTCAATAAAAGCCCATCTTCACAATAACCTCAGAGCTTTGGTGTATGCCATACTCTACTCTCAGCACCAGTGTGAAAGGGGTTGTGTGTACACTTTGTGTGTGTTAGAAAGAGGGGGGGGGGGCAAGGGGGAGATGGGGGTGTCGAGGGGGGAGGCTAGGAGACCAGGTGGGGTCGAAGGTGAAAGTGACTCAGTGAGTTCTCAGCAGTGTACAGAGAACAGTATGGGACCTTGTATTGAGCTTTGGGGCATTCACACACACTCACACTTAGACACACGCACACACCCTCTTACGCGCACACACTCGCACACCAACACACACGCTCCCACTTGGACACAAACGCATCTCCCCACCTCCCAAGGTTCACTTCCCTCGCGCTGTGTCGGTGAATCCCAGCTGTGGTCTACTGTTAGCATAATGACTTGGTTTTGCATTGCAGATACCAGCAAGATCTCATGTGTCAAGTGTCTGGGCTCAGCGCTGGCAGCCACACGAGGCAATCTGTTTTCATCAGCCTGGAGTGGAGGGTCAGTTTATACAGAGAGAAACAAGCCGGTCTGTCTAGTGAGACTGACACTGATGGAACAGTGGGGCTCGCCAGTTTGAGGAACACGCCGGATAATAAACAAAGAGAAGATATCCTGTCTTTCGCGAATGTTCAAATTGTGTTCATGTTGACTGATCTTTGTCTGTCTGTCTGTCTGTCTGTCTATCTGGCTGCCTGTCTGTCTGTCTGTCTGTCTGTCTGCCTAGACAATCTGGCTGTCTGTCTTCTGATAAATATTGTATCGAGCAGTATTTTATTGTATTCAGTGTGAAGCCTAGTGTTAGAGACATGTACTGTACACCATTAGTCTGTAAATTATTTAAGTATTAAATAAACACTGACATTTGTAAAACGATGGGATCAGAAAATGATCAAGACTTGTGATCAATGTCTTGTGATGATGTATCAGTGTTTGTAAAACCTCAAGTCCAGAGGTCATTTTGCACAAATGTTTGGTAAAAGGCTTCAAAAAGAATCACTATTATAAGATATTCTCAAACATTCAAAGGTGAAGAATCTTTTTACAACATCTGCTGTTCCTCCTCCCAGTTCCTCCTCACTGTGAGTGTTGTTGAGCTGGGTTTCCTGGGTAACCGCGAGCGTACGTGAGCAACATTCTTGATGTTGTGACAACAGAGAGGAAGTCTCACATTAATCTGAGACACTGACACTGTTTGGAAACTTCTGGGAAAAGCACAATAACTGTGTGTGTGTGTGTGTGTATGGACTGCATATAGGTGTTGATGTGTGTACAGTACTTGTGTGTGTGTCTGTATTATGTAATTGTGCGTTTTTGTGTGCAATGTTTATGTGTTTGTGTTAGCATGTTTTGGTGAACTGTGTGTACTATGTAAGTGTGTATGTGTGTTCGGTGTCCATTTGTGTGTGTGTACTAGGTAAGTGTGTGTTCAGTGAAATGTGTATTGTGCCACATAAGTGTGCGCGTGCACCGGGTAAGTGTGTGCTCAGGGTCAGTGTGTGGGAGCGTGTGTGTGCAGCGTGCGATAGGATGTACCAGCAGGACCCTGACAGCACGGGGGGCAGGGTGAGCAGGTCCGCACACAGGAACGTGGACAGGTCACAGGTCATACCTACTTCCTGGCTGTGTGTGGGCTTACGCGTGGCAGCCGAGGAGATAAGCTCCCGCTGTATCTGCAGGACACAAAAGCCTGTTCACAGACTGTCTGAGCCCAGTGCAGGCTCGGCAGTAAGCTGGAGGTAAGCACTGCAGGAGACAGGGAGGCGTCGACGGGGAGAGGCTGGCAGGCGCGGGGGATGGGATCAGGGTTGATCCAATATTTACAGTGGTGGCGAGGCTTTTCTCTCAACACACGACATAGACACACGCTCACGCGCACGCGCCCCGATGTACACGTGCACACGCACGACCGTGTGCACGTGTTCCTTGCAATCGTTACGTTCCTTGCAATCGTTACGTTCCTTGCAATCGTTGCACGTGCATTCCTTGGAATCGTTAGCAAAATTCCTTAACGATTCTGTTAACGATTCTCTGTGCCATTAAACAATTAAAATGCTAAGTTTAACCTTTTCATGTTCCTGTTAAATTTGCCTGAAAACGCCTAAACAGCATACCCAAAGTAAATTGGAAGCTGTTCTTGAACCATTTGGAGTACATGCATGTAAATGATCTCTTTTGAAAGCTGACACTCTGAAGTTATGTCCCCTGTTGTCAGGACCCCTGTCAGTCCTTCTAGTGTTGAGTAATAGAAGCTTGAACACAAGGAAAGTGAAAATTTCTATTTCCGCCTAGATTTTGTTTTGAAAACAGAGGCCTGAAGAGGCCTAGAGGTGGTAGGTATTATCTGGAAGACTAAATTGGACCACAGGTTGAAGCCTTACCCAATTCAAATCAAAAGTCAAACATAATACCACAATATATTCATATTTGACACATGTTTTTATAAGAGTACATCCAGGAATTTTCTAAAAGGGTCTTTTGGAGACTCCAAAATGACCCTTTGTAACCAAGGTCAAGGTCAAATAAAAAGGTATTATTTTTCATAATTGTTATCTCTGGCCCATCTCTGGTACTTAGAAATATCATATATAATAGCTAAATCCCTAATTAGTAATACTGAAACACAAAAACTGAAGCATGAACACATTGGAGTGCTTTATCTGATTCCAAGGATTGGCGCACAAAGAACACTGATTCTGTCAACCATATTGCGCAATCGACTGTTATTTTGAAGGCTCCACAGACGCATACAAATGAGGTATTGGCATTTTCAGCTAGCTGTCAGCTACAAGGCTAACGAGCTAATTTCAGAGCCAGTCGAAGCCAGTTCGAGAAATTTGTTTAGAACGAGTGTGGGGGGGGGGGGGCGGGGGGGGGCAGGACGCACAGACCTAGTTGGCTTTAGAGGGCTGTCAACGGGGCATGGAAGCTCCTATTGGGTCGAACAAGGTGTCAATCAAAAGGGGAGGGTTCAACGGACATTTTGAGACCTTCATTTTGTAAATACTCCGTTGATAAATCGGAGAAAATAACACTTTTATGTGAACAAGTTGTTTCTTCCTTCGGCTAACTTGCATAATGAAACAAAGGATAATGGCTATTCATGAACGTAAAACATTGTATTTGGACGAATTACTTTACATGGTTAGATACTTTGAACCCTTGGGACTTACGCAGATCAAGTTTTGATGGCATGATTTGCACACCTGGACCTATTTGAACAACTTAGGGTGAGTACAACTTTTTTCTTTGGCATTGTTGAAGGAATGTTCACCGGAAAAAGACGTTGACTTTGCTTGCTATTGCGACTTGATCTTGAATTGGTTTATTTCAATGGAAGCACAAGAATCGTAGCTTTCCAACGATGTATAACATGTGTAGCGTCTAAAAAATATATTTTTTAGAATTTAGTGCGTCGTAACTGAGGAAGGGGGAGGCAGCATTTTTGTCTCGCGGGCGAAACAGGAGCGTAAACAGGTTAATAATGGATTAAAAATCGATATGCTCAGTTTAATAATGGGACACGCGAACGTCTGTCTGAATAAACTATAAAAGTTCGCGCATAGACAGACTGCAGCAAACATGGCAACTAGGAAGAAGCGTTCTAAAGTTTGGTTGTATTTCACACGACAAAATGACAACAACGCCACTTGTAACGCGTGTAAAAAGTATATTTCGTCGAAGGGAGGAAATACTACAAATATGAAGAAGCATTTGAACACACAGCATGGAAAGAAGTTACTGGAACGTCATGTATTCGATACATGCAGCAGCGCAGCTAACGTTCGCGCTTCATCTCTCTAAGGTAGAGCTAAACTGCTCAAAAGTGATCACAACCACTTGTTACTGTGTGAAGCAATTTGCCTTTATTGTGTGTAGTCGATCTAGTTATCTTCTGTCCCGTCGTTTGAAGCATACATTTTAGCTGCGGCATTCGTCTCCCATTAGTATTGATCTTATTGATCATTTCACGTTATCGGGGCGGCGTGTGTTATCAGCAAACGTTCGCGTGTCGCATTATTAAACTGAGCATATCGATTTTTAATCCATTAATAAACTTAGCATTTTAATTGTTTATCCTTTTTAATAGTCCTGTTAAATGTGCCTTGAAAACGCCTTGAATACCCAAAGTACATTGAAAGCTGTTGTTGAACCATTTGGAGTACATGCATGTAAATGGTCTCTTTTGAAAGGTGACACTGAAGTTATTTCCCCTGTTGTTAGTAGTCCTACTGGTGTTGAGTAATAGAAGCTTGAACACAAGGAAACTGGAAGTTTCTATCTCCGACCAGATTTTGTTTTGAAAACAGAGGCCTGAAGAGGTGGTATGTATTAGCTCATTTCAGAGCCAGTCAAAGCCAGTTTGAGAAATTCGTTTAGAACGAGTGTGTGTGTGGGGGTGCAGGACGCACAGACCTATGGCTGTAGAGGGGAACATCGATAAGAGAATCGATAAGGAATCGAATCGATAAGCAGGAATTGATAAGGAGTCGGAATCGTTAAAATCTTATCAATACGCATCCCTACTCAGGACCATGGGAAAAATTGAATGTGTGTATCACTTGTGTGTTGAACGTATGTTTTACCTTCATGCCGAACGTATGTATTTGATGAATGTGTGTATTACCTGTCTGTTGTGCACAGATAGACACTAGAGTACAAGGAACGAGCCCTGGTGAGCTCGAGATGTATACAGTATTTGAGGTATTTGAAGGATTTGAGACTTTAGGTTGTCAAGATATTTTTAGGGCGTTTGAGGTGTTTTTGGAATCTGTTTTAGGTTGTTTTGGTGGTTTAGGAATCTGAGGTGTTTTAGGTTGTTTTGATCGTTAAATAATTTGCGTTAGTTCTTTTAGGTCACGCCACACAGGACAGGAGTTCAAGCCCTGCCCACCGGAAAGGTGGAAACAGGAAATTGTGAAAAATGAAAAAAACATCAAAGCAAGAGGAAACGGACCATGTTATGCCACCATCACCTCAGCGATGCAGCGATAACGATGCTGCTGGAGAAAAAAAAACCCTCAACTGGTATTAATTCATCAACTGCATTGCCGCAAAATCCTATTAGTTCTCTGTGGGGAGAAAATGTCAATGCAATTTCTCAGACCGTAAATTTTGATAATGAAAGTCCCATGTTTGGTGTGATTTTTTAATGCTGACTCTAGCGAGTCGGATATTTAGCTTGGTTGATTTATTTTTGGAGGAGGGACTGAGGAGACCTTCTTGTGTTGTCAAAAACGTTTGTGACAACAGAACCCTTCTCACTTGGATGAGTTTAATGAATTTGCTTTCATAGATATTTAATATTGGGGGGAGTTGGGATTGTTGTTGACTATATTTCAGCTTAGCTATGATCATTTCAAATTTTCTCCTTTATACCATTGTGGCTTTAGATGAAAAGGAGGAGGGTGCAGGTTAGATTAACAGGTTGTGGTAGAAAAACGGATTACGTAAAAGATACCCAACACAATCAGCTGTATACATGAAGGATGAGTTGCTAAATGTGAAATGGTTGCCATTCCAATGTTGCATACATGCAGTGTTAGGGCCAAAACCTCACACATACTGTATATGGTGAATCTATAATTAGCAATGCTCGTGATACTTAGTCAATAAAGAACTTGCCAGTGTTTAACATTTTACTTGGCTTTCAAATGTTGTCCCCATCGGGTGTGTGTATGTGATTGTGGGGTTTGTGTGCGTGTGCCTGTGTGTGTGATTGTGGGTGGGTGTGTGTGTGTGAGGGACACTCCACGTACTGTGTGTGTGTGATCAGAAGTAGGACACCTGCTAGGTGAAGGATGCAGGGTCTTCCCATCACTCAGCTGACCCACGCAGTGCGGTGCCAGGACAAGGGTGAGGCAGCGCTTTAGGAGGTGGTGTCGTGGATAGAAGGAGCTTCAAAGCTCGCCTGCCTTCCGACTTCAGAGGAAGTAGGCCTGCTTTCTGTCTGCTCGCCTCTCCCATGTGGCCGGCACTGATTTTCCGGGACTTTTCTAAATACGGCGACTATTGTTTTTCCTGTATAGTTCAATCCCAGGGGACAACCCTTCTGCTCCCAGAGGACATATTTGAGACCGGAGCAAAATGCTAATCATCCCACAACTTTTCTCTTTGTGACTAACATGCTATTTTAGTGTGCTCACGTTGAACCAATCAGCGGCAGAGTTCCAACACTGACTCATGTCTAGAGAGTCAGGATTGGGCGACTTGCCACTGCAGCAAATAACACTCTACGTTGCATAACTTTAAATGTGTTTGTGTTGTTGTTTTTTTACCCTCTAATATAAAATTTGAATCTGACGTGTTGCCATTGCTCAATGATGTCTTGCACAGAATAAGTTAACTGATTAAATATTGATTCTTCTATCAGTGGCAAAGACAGCAGGCCATCACTGGGACTCTCCTTTTTAACATGGGGCTTGGCCTGGTCTTTCAATTGTGGTGGACATTTGGAATACAGTTATAATGTGTGTGTTTTATATATGAGGAATGTGTTTTAATGGAAGTCTAAAGTTGGTTAAGAAGCTTGATACAGTGAAAGTTGATTCAACTCATTTGGTAGAGATGCCACCTGTAGTTTTATAACACCTAACTAGGAGACGTGAAGTCTAGGGACGGGAAGTCTGGGTGACCTGGGAGTATTCTTGTCACCTGGGGAGGAAGAGACAGCTGGGAACTGATCAAGCTGCTCTGGCCCTTCCTGTTGCATGGGTGGTGTTAATTAAATACTTGTTTGAAGATGTCCACACAAAGGACAGTTGACCATTTGACTGATCAACTTCTGTGGCTTTACTATCTACTGGTTTGGGGAGAGATGCCACATCAAAGAACTGTGGGACACTTGGTATGGAGTCAAACTGTCACTGAGCAGTGCTGACCAATCACAGAGTTTGCTACATTGATGGATTGACCATCAGAAGAACCATTTGATCTAAAGTTTATATAAGGCAGGGTTTTAGGGTTGTTCTTCATCACTCTTGCGAACGACCTGTGGCTAGCACCTCCTTCGTTATGACTGATCACAAAGTACTTTGTTAATTCTTAATTTGTACAAGCAAAATAAATTTATTGAAACCGTCATCTCTTGACTATTCAAATCTACACAGTGCCACTAGAATTCTGCCATTACACCCTTTCTCTCTGCAAACAGAATGATCTGGTCTTTCCCTTTCTCTCTATAAACAGAATGATCTGGTGTCTCCCTTTCTCTCTATAAACAGAATGATTTGATCTCTTCCAGTCTTACTAAAAGCCTTAAAGAGTAACTATGACCCCCAATTTCAACCACAGTCCCATCATATTTTTTTAAACGTTATTTTCATGAATAATCATTTTGGGGCTTCCTAAAACACTCGAAATGATACATGAACACGTTCAATTATCATACACAAACCTTCCCTGTGATGTGTCAGAGTACGTCAAAAAAATCACAAAAAAATCACACATTTCTTCAAAAGTTCATAATTACTACGGACAAGGAAAGCAGTGATTTATCACCGAACAAGTGCAGATTCGCAATAACTGTCTAAATATGCATCTTCTAATGGCTGGGAGGTTGTTGTTGACAGACCAACAGACAGAGTGAGACATAGAGCTAAATGTGTCAAAATTAAAAATAACACTTTTATAAAGATTTGTCAAAATCAGTCAGTTCCGGAAAAATAGGTTATGGTGTTTAGTTCCACTTTGAGGCCGAGTCTCTCCCTGTCTGTCTACACGCAGTATTATGGTCTGGTTTCTTTCTTCATCTCTTCATTTTCACTAATGGCTTATCATTCCGGCAGTCATGGCAACACGGCTTCGCTCGAGGACGAGAACACTTCCTGTTCTTTTCCTCTGTTCTTGGGAAGCATAAAGGGCCTGGAGGCAGAGGGAGTTCAAGAGGACCTGAGTCAGGTGGAGACAGACACCTGTATCAGACCACCCCGTCTTACTAGCTCCTGCGATGGAAGGATGGATGAATGGCAGGATGGATGGATGGATGGAAGGATGGATGGATGTTATGAGTTTTACCGTGACTACCTTGTCAAAAACTCTTTGCATGCAAGGGAGGAGAGTTGGGGTTCAAACTTTACATTGGATTCAGTTAGCCGAAGCTTTCATCCCAAGAGAGCTACATGGTTTATGGAGGAAGTAGAGCAAAAGCTCAAAGATCAAAGTGTGAACATCTAACAGTATTTGAGCTGTCAGAGTCAAGGAACAGTCCACGGTAACACAAAGATCTCACCCTACAGTGCAAACAACAACATCTCAATTACCTAATTACAGTGCCATACAAAAATCTTTTGAGGTGGATTGTTTGTGTTCTTGTTCTTGAGGTATGCATCAATAATATGAAAATGTTCATTGTGGGGTGGTGTAATAAAAGTCCAAGCAAATATAAAACATATTTTCTTAGCTTCAAAATGTCCTATAATACCAAGACACCACTCCACTGGTCCGAGGGTAGTAAAATCAGTTTAATGGTCTATGGCTTGTGACAAAACTACAAATTGTCGTTAATAAATGTCCTATTAATGTTACTGACTATTAACAGGCTAATAAAGCCCCATAAAATATGTCTGGTCGGTTGTATAAAAACTAGCCAGAGATCATTATTCTTGTGAAATGGTGTCACAATTAGACTGGAATTAGAGACCTTGTTCTTGTCTCTGAGCGGGGTCTGGGTGAGGCGCATGGAGCAGGTTTCTGCTCCCCCTGGGAGCCTCTGATGGGAGGGAGGAATCCTAACCTGTTGACATCTGTGAACTTTTTGAATGGTTCTCTGAAGTTTTCCGGTAAGAGTCCCCACACAGGATTGTATTCCGAACTTCGTCTTCAGCTTTCAATCAACGTCCCCTCCAACGAGTCCATTTACAACACGGAAAATGAGGAATAGCAGTAATAGGTCCAGTCAACTCATTTTGCATGCCAAACATGTGCATGCACACACGCACGCACACACACTCAGAAGACCACACATGGACTCACATACACACAGAAGCACACACAGACTCACGTACACACGCATACATTTAGACTCATGAACAAACACACACACAGAAGCACACACACACATACACAAAAGATGAAATATTTGTTTAATCACTTCAGGACTCTGCTCAGAGCCACGGTGTGATGGATAGGGGGCCTTAGCGTCAGAGAGAGGGGGGGAGACGGACAGAGAGGAAATGACAGAGAAAAAGAGAGAGAGAGATATAAAAAGAGATATAAAGCAAAGAGAGAGAAAGAGAAAGTAAAAGAGGAACGAAAAAGAAAGACTGAGTGAAAACAAGAAAGAGGAGAGAGAGAGGCAGAGAAAGAGAGAGAGAGCGAGCGAGACAGCAAAGAGAGCGACAGAATGAGTGAAAAAGATAAATGGACGGAGAGAATTAGGTGATAAAAAGAAAAAAGAGAGAGGCAGAGGGAAAGAGAAAAGGGGGGTGGGGGAGAGAGAATGATTGGGCAGAAGTATAGAGGTTTTTCTCTCTGCAGCGGTATCATTTGAAGCGGTTTCCAGGAGAGGCTCATATGACAGTCTCTGGGTCAACAGCTCCACTGTGAGCCACACTCCCATCCTCCCTGCCCTGCTGTTCAGTCCTTGTAAACGAAAACAGGTTAGCAAACTGTTTTAATATCAATGGAAACCGTTTTTAACAACAGTATAGCCCTCCGAATTTAATAGGTTCCTGTAAAGCCACAAGTCACTTGCTGTTTTAATTGCACCGTCCTTGAAAAAGATGTTGAAAGCATTCTTCATTTAAATTAGTTTGGGAACGTTTTAACAAATTATACATTAGACTGTGGATTAGCTTCCAATTTCCTCTCCTCCCTTCTCCCCTCCACTCGTCTCTTCCCCTGCCACAACACCCCACCCCCTCCTTCCCCCCCTCCCTCGTCCCCCCCGCATCCCTCTCCCGCTGCACCTCCGTAGCCTCGGCGAGGTCGAGGCGTTCCTCGGGGTGCCACTCTGGGACCTTGTGTTTTCTAATGAATGTCAGCCGCAGCGGGGGCTGCAGGCGCCTGGCTAATCCCTGTGTTCGGAAAGATCATCATCATTACTGTTTGGTTAAAGGGAGCAGGACTGAGAGCCCCCGGTGTTCATGGGGAATAAACTCGGGAAACGGGTGAAGGAATGGGTTCGCCGTACCCAAGACAGCTGAGGTGAAGGCAGTGTGCCTGGCGGTGGACGTCGTCAATAGTGGCACATGCAGAGTGGTGGTCCATCGACCACCTGCCATCCCTTCACCCTGGGCAACCTTCGCCTGAACCTCCTGCCCCCCGTACCCAGATTCTACCCTGCCACTCCTCACCTCACCACCCCCTACCGGACTAGACCCCACTCCATTACCCCTCACCCGTGTCACTTATCTGCACCCCCGCAAGGACCACACCAAGACCAAACTCACTCATTGAGGGTTTAGGTTGGATGTACATGCAGCATCTGTAACGTGCTTTCCGACACAGCTTGTAAACAACAAAGGGAATTTGATTCAGATGAGAAAAACACTAACAAACATGGATGTTCTGTAGATCGCCAGGGTAACCTGAGGTGGCAGAACCCTTCTCCATGAGTGGGGCGTTATATAGCCAGCGTTCCGTTCCACCCCATTTAACGATGGCTGATTCCTCCGACATGCTCCCATCCAGTCCTCTCAGTTCATTAGAGACGACATCCACAGCACCTGACTTAACGACACAGCTGTCTTAACGAGACAGAATCAATTAGTGCACATTCATCCACTTAACGAGCCGGGTTCAATTAGAGCTCTGGTCTACTGATGCCAGACTTCTGGTCTGTTGATGCTGAAGGAATCACCCTGCAGGCAACAGATACTTTTTGAGTCGATGGTTGGCTTTTACAACAAGTTAAATCAATGCTGGATTGAAATAATGTATGGAAAATGTCGCTGTCGCAATTAGTAAAAACACTGCACAAAGGCATTGCTCAACTCTGTTCTGCTCTACTCTTCTCTAAAATCCTTTACTCTGTGGTCCTCTACTCTACAATCCTTGACTCTACTGTATTGTACTCTACTCAGCTGTACTCTAAAATGTTGTGTCCTAATGCACACGTTGGCATGTGCACTTTAGGTAGAGAGGAACGCTGTTTCATTTCCAATGTCACTGTATCATGTTCATGATTGGAAATAACAAATAAAACACACTTGATAGCCTACAATCCTTGACCCTTCTCTATTCTACTCTTCTCTGCTATGATCTACTCTGCAGTCCTCTACGCCAGGCTCACTGGATCGATACGACCTACAGCACTGTGTAATCATGTCGTCTGACCACAGTCACATGAAATCCTCAGTGCTGTGTGTGTGACACAGCACTGAGGATGAGTCTGTAGGCTGTCCTGCATGTGCAGGCCCTGGAGGTCAGCAGAGCTACAGGAGAGTCTGGAGGTGTTGCTGCCCGGGTCAGTCTGATTATGAGTCTGAATGGAGGAGAGTCTGGAGAGTGGGGGCAGGAGAAGAGGGAGACGGTGGAGGATGGAGAAGGAAAGATGGGCAGGGGGAGAGAGAGAGAGAGAGAGAGAGAGAGAGAGAGAGAGAGGAGGGCCTGAGATGAGTAGAAAGCTGTCTTTCAGGTCATCTTGATCTGCTGCTTTCATGCTTGTGTGGGTGTGTCTTGGGTGTGCGTCTTTGATGTGTGTGTGTGTGTGTGTCATCTTGACCTGCTACTTTCATGCTTGGGTAAGTGTGTGTGTGTGTTTTGGGCGTGTCATGGCTTGTTGCTTGGGTGTGTCTTGGGTGTGCGTCATTAGTGTGTGTGTATCTTTTGGGTGTTTGTCTTGGGTATGTGTGTGTGTGTCTTGTGTGAGTGTGTATCTTGGGTGTGTTTCCTTCTCTTCTCTCCTCTATATCTTTCTGTCTCTACCTGCCCCCCTCTCCTGTTCCATCAGACGAGCGCAGAGTGAAGGGGCTGGTGAGGAAGGCTCTGATGAGCCAGCGTCTTCAGATGGATGTCCTCCATGTCATGGTGACCCAGCTGTGTCACATATATAGCAGAATCAACAACTCATAACTCATTTAGTCCAACCCAGACCAGACCATGATACTCAACCCCTCTACCTGACTCAGATTGAACCCCTCTACCTAACCCAGAACAAAACTCAGTACTAAACCCATCTACCTAACCCACACTGAACTACGGTGCCAAACAGAAGAATACGTTTTTGCTGTGATGAAACAGAGTTTGAACATTCTGACTGAAAAGGTTGCTGACCGCTGTCTTGCATAGCTTACATAACATACTGTAATACAAAGACGATGTGATATGTATGATTCATGATATAGACATGGAGGATGAAGCTACAGTGTACGTCATCACTCTAAGAAAGTTTCCCCAGCATTTTAAAGAGAGTGTGTAAAGCCCCTGCTGAAATAAAACTCACTACACACACACGCACATGCATACACACACACACACACAGACAAACACACACACACAAAGGGGATTGTGTCCTCACATCCCAGCCTTTGCCAACGCAATCAAAGAAAACCCATGATATATGCAACTGAAACGGCATATGGTTTAAATCACAAGGGGATAGCTTCAGGTCCCGGGTGTGGGAGAAAGATCCACCTCAGGGAGCTGTCGGGCCGAGGCTTCCCTGGATAGGAGCCACCAACACTGGTGAGGGACAGATGGTGAGGTGCCTGTCAGGTTGCAGGGTGAAGAGAGAGGTTTCACACACATGTAGGGGGTCAGGGCTGGGTCTAGGCTGCCAGAACATGCCTGTGTACGGTGAACAGATGGTGGACCGAACCGCATTGATCCTGGGTCTGAGGAGGAAGGAGATGGAAGGATGGAACCTGGAGGATAAGGACTGGGATGGAGGACAGAAAGGAGGAGGAGGGTAGAGATGAGAGGGGTAGAGGAGGAGGGTAGAGATGAGAGAGGAAGAGGAGGAGGGTAGAGATGTGAGGGAGGAGAAGGACAGAGATGAGAGAAAGGAGGAGAAGGGGAGGATTGAGAGATAAGGAGAAGAAAGGGGCAGGGAGGAGCGAGAGGAAGAGGAGGGTACGGATGAGAGAGAGGGGGAGGAAAAGGGAGGTAGGAGAGAGAGGGAGGGGAAGGGAGGGAGGCAGGGATGAGAGAGAGAAGGAGGAGGCAGGAAGACTGAATGGAAGAGGGAGAGGTCATGGATTCTAAAAGATGGACTGATGGAGAGGCGAGTGTCAGGGCCTTGGAGAGAAAGAGAGGATGAGGGGTCAGATGTTTTTGGCAGTTGATGCCTTGATCGAACTAATGAAGAGAGGAAGATGTAAAGAGAGAGAGCGAGAGAGAATGAGGACAGAGAGGCCGTTTAGGAAGGAAAGGTGTCGAGAGATATAGATACACAAGTGGTTTGGAGGGACTGTGAAGGGACGAGTTCTCTGACGAACCAACATGCAGAAGCCGTGCTGTTCCTCAGACGATGTGTCGAGCTGTCCTGCAGAGTCGGCACCCCTCTACCAGGGATACCGTCTCATTCACATCTCTTGTCCACATCTCCGAATCAATCATGAGTCATTTAGACACGGTGCGTCTGTTGCGAAGCCCTCTGTGACTCATTTTAATTTGAATCAGGTTACAGTTACTCCTGACCTGTCAATCATTTGAGATTGAAACTCATTTCCAGGACATTGATTTGTGAGGCTGCCGGCATTCTCTCTGGTAACATGAAGCAGGTCTTCTATCAGATGCGTGTTGTCATGTCCTCATCGTACCGCACGGTAACTCTCTCGCCATCACTCCTGTTAGCAGCCTTGTGTACAAGGTGTTTAATGGAGGTTTTACTCAAATGTTTTCTGTCAGATCTGGGAGCCTGTTTATGTGTTTGGGTGTGTGTGGGTTTGTGTGTGTGCGTGCGTGCGTGTGTGTGCGTGTGTGTGTGTGTGTGTGTGTGTGTGTGTGTGTGTGTGTGGGGGGGGGGGGGGTTAAGTGTGCAGACATACTCCACTCCAGTATCCATCCTATACACCACAGGGGGGCTGACCACTCAATATGTGAACTGCAGAGACATAACGATCCCATGCTGGGACATCTGTGTGTGTGTGTGTGTGTTTTCCGAAGCTGGCTTCCACCACAAGGAAGCATTTATAAACATGCTGCACCAACAGCACATGCACGTCATCCCTGTTTTGAAAGAGATACATGGAGGTTGACATTGATTGGAGAGTGAGATGGACCAATAGCATTGATCCTGGGATGCACCAGACCACAAGATCATTGCATCAGACCTGTTGTCATCACAGCTCCAGCAGAAAAACAGCAACAACAACAACAAACAACAACAAACACAACAACGACAAGGGAATTATAGTTCCACCCTCAAATATAAATGGTGAAGTAGTAGAGCGGGTCACAACATACACATATTTGGGTGTTGAAATAGATAATAAACTGACTTTTAATGAATGTGCACAAAATAAGTCCAAAATGTTGCAGAAGAGGATGTTTTTTCTGAGGAAACTTAACCATTTTAGAATAAACAGCTGTATTCTTCAGATGTTTTACAAAGCTCTCTTGCAGAGTGTCTTATCTTTTGGTCTTTTTTGTGCCTTTGGTAACATGTATATTAAGGATCAGAATAAATTGCAACGAAAAGTCAAAACAGCCAGTAAGATCATTGGAGTTGATCAGGTATCTGTAGCCCAATTGTACAACAATCTTAGTCTTAAAAAGACAAAACAAATTATAAATGATTCAACCCACCCTCTTCATCAGAATTTCTTAAAAAGCAACAGGTCAAGTGGCAGACTACTGCAAAGGAAAATTAGGACCACAAGGTACAGCAATTCCTTTGTGTCTACAGCAATTAGACTGTACAACAATCAGCTAGCATTCAGCTAGTTTATTTTTTATTTTCTTATATATTACATATATTACATATGTTACAATGTTAACTGTTTTTGTATGTAATGCTTTTGTATTTATGTATTTATGTTTTTATTTGTATGCAGCAGGCTATCTAACAATGGAGCGTGTAATGGTGACCATATGAATTTCCTACTTGTGGATAATAAAGTTTACCTTGACCTTGACAAGAACAACAATGATGACAGCGACAACAACCGCAAACAACCAACTACAAAAACAGAAATCAGTACAACTGAATGCATCTTTCAGTCCTAAAAGAAAATACATTTCCACCCAAATGCTTCCGGTTCTATAAAAATAAGCACATTCCCAGACACAAAAAAACATATTTTTTTCCCCAGCCTGACCAGAATCAACGAAGGCAATATATTCTCCTCCAGCACAGAGTGAGTTCAAAACCAATCCTGACAGTGTGGCAAACATTCGTTCAGATTGCCTGCTAATACAAAGCCTTCAGTCACAACAACCTCCAGAAGAACATTTACATAATTGAATCCAATGAAAGGACTCTGCTGATGCACTCAAATGAATCCCACCCACTTTCAAATGGCATCTCTGACCAGTGTGGAGCTCACCTCAGCTTGTTCCAGCGCAGACACGACACCTAGTTCCCCCTGTCAGTACATGTTGTGCCTTTCTGCCCTCACCCACCACCCTCCGTGGCCGGATTTGACCCACGCTAGCAGATTGCTCCAATTGTATTATGCTCCGTAAATCCCTGAATATGCCCTGTGTGTTCCCAGGTTATAAACTGATAATCTGCTTGCCAGCTTCAATCAGACAGAAAGTGTGGTATTAGCTCAGGTGCGTGAGATTAGGACTGAAGGGCAGGAGTTATCTGATGGAAATAGGTCCATGTCACCTTCTGCACTGACCCTCTGGCTGAGCTGGGGCAGACTGGTAGATAGAGAGGGGCCTGGGGCCCGTTCTCCGTACGTCGCTTATTACATCCGAGATCAAATGACACATCCAAGACGACTTCATCTTGCTAATCATGATCTGGCTAATTCGGTTCTTCGAACACCCATGTTGTTTATAATTAGTATAGCTGGATTGAGTTATGCGTTGGTCTAAAAGGGGGTGTGTATCGATAGTAGAAACCTTGATCAGCAACGCTGCTATTGGCTGCTCACATAAGTCTATGGCTGCTCACCGTGGCCAAAATGAGCGCCCTGTTTTTTCCGCAACAGAGCCAACAGAGCAACAGCTTGCTCGAAGGTTACTCCGAATTTGAAGATTTTATCAGAACGCCAGGGAACACCTCAAAGTCTGCAAAATCCAAGAAAGAGGGCTGGCAAAAAGTAGCAGACCAAATTAAATGTAGAGGAGTGACCGCGCGTTTTATCGCTTATTACAGTAAGCTAGGCCTATGTTTTTTTTTTTTCTTCATACTTTCATATTTTCATTTATCATCTTTAATGTCATATGATGTGGTTTCAACAAATGTATTATGTAAATGACACCCTCACAAAAAAAACGATAGGCTATCCTCTCAAAAAGTATAGGCGAGCATATCGCGCTGTGCTTAAGGAGCCTATCTATCACGCAATGAGCAATTCATTCGGTTTCATGTTAAATTCTGCTAATTATTCTTGCACCTTCTGCAACAGGTTCCTGTAGTAAAAACAGACAAGACATGTCTGTGACAGACTTCCTGTATCACCTCTGCTTGTAAAGCCTCAATCTAATCAATCTAATTTCGCTCTGGATAAAAGCGTCTGCTAAATGACTAAATGTAATCATGTTTACATAAAATAGGCTAAAATAAGCTTACGGACCTGTTGCTATGACAGCAAGTCCAGGATGAGCTTCGAAGGACCGAACAATCCAAGATAATGACAAATCGTCAACAATCAAATCCAGCTAACTGAGTTAGCGATGTACGGAGAACGGGCCCCAGGTGACTGTGTGTGTGTGTGTTTGTTTACCTATGACACACTACACCTTGTTTGGAGTCCAATGTGTTGTTGAATTAAATTATATAACATGTATGATACTGAACTTAAATAAACTTATATAACATAAATAACAAATTACTCTGATAAACTTAATTGCCAAATGGTTTATGGGTGACAAATCTGAGTGTGTGTGTATGTGTGTGTGCACGTGTGCGTGTGTGTGTCTGTTGTGTGTCTGGTGTGTGAGTGTAGGAGTGGTAGAGAGCAACTCGTACCAGAGTTCTGCCTGGTGGATAACAAACACGAGGCAAAACAATATGCACTTAACACAGCTACATGAGGTTTGTGTGTAGGTGTATGCATGTATGTGCCTGTGTGTTTGCGTGCGTGCGTTTTTTGTGTGTGTTTTTCTCACATTGCAATGACAGAGAGCTACTAGTCTTTGAGGACACTTGAGGTAAAATAGGTTTTCAAGAACACTGTCACAGATGCATATTGCATCCAGCAAGTCCAGTATTACACCGTATGGGATGTTTCTGTCTGGAAAAGCCTCCATAAGTCACCCAGATGGGGCTAGCTGTGACTGTGTGTGTGTGTGTCTGACTGTGTGTGTGTGTGTGGGGGGGGGGATAATAATGCTGCCTGGACATTTGCAGATTTACTGATATGGGCAAGAAGAAAATGAAATCTAACAGCCCTGAGATGTTTGTGGCTCATTCGTCAGATGCTCTCAGTATGTGGAAGGATACAGTGCTTAGAAGGACAGCTCTAATCACTCTATACTGCTGCTTGCTGTTTTTTTATGAACACATTCAGTGTATTACATGTTCAGAAACCTTTTTTTATTATTATTATAGATATTTCACTCCCCTGAAGATAGACTAAGTGTGATGGTATTTCTAAGAAGGCATCTATATATATTTCTGTGTGTGTGTGTGTTTGTGCGTGTGTGTGTGTGTGTAAATCACACCTTGTGTAGACTTGGGGGGATGCATAAAATGGCCCAAATGATTTTGGTCGTTTTTTTTATGAACGTATATAATTGAGATGCCATATTTACCTCAGTCACAATTAAAACATTTGAAACGTGTCCACATCAATCAACGGAGCTGTCTGTCCAGATGAAACAATCCCCATTAGAGGTGTTAAGCTGATGAGCCATCCAGTGGAGTGTATTTTTAAACTGCCAACCAATTTGTTGATTGATGGACGAGAATCTGCGTTCATCGTTTAATCTCTCTCTGTACGGGCGGAGCGGGAGAGAGTCTCGGCCGGGAACGAGAAAACGCTGTGCTTTTTTTTTTTTTTGGGGGGTGGGGGGGTGGGGGGGGAGTGGGGTGGGGGGGGTGGGGTGGGGGGGTGGGGTGGGGTGCACATTTGTGTGGAACAAGCCTCGGGGTAGAGAGGCAGATTGAGAAGAGAGAACGTTTTTCATTACTTGTAAAAACCTGTCCTGTCAATCAGTCGGATGTGTTTAACCTAATAGAGAAATGAATTTGCAAGCAGTCGGGAACGTTCCCATTCCCTCCCTTGCTTCATGCTCACAGACACACATACACACACAAACACACGCACTGCACTCGCACTGCACTGCCTCCATATAGTGCTCACTCACTAATCAGCATATTCAAATAGGGTTTAATGCATTCTGTCATTGTGTGCTCGTGGAAGACAAACAGCAAAGGGCTCAGAGGGCCGGAGATGGACAGAAGAAAGGAGAGAGGCAACACGTGAAAAGAGAAGATAATTGTGTCCTGTGTCTTGGTCATCCAGTGAATGTATGAACTTGATTGGATATAACCAAATGAGAGTGCAAGCATAGCTAAGGTGTGTGTCATTTAAAGGAACTCTCATTGGTTTGTCAGTATGTTGTGGAAACATGATTGTGAAAAATCTTAAACTCAACCAAACCATTAAAAAAAATATTCAAGCAACACGTCCCCATCAACATATTTAATTTATGTCACCCTGCCTGCCTGCCTGCCTGCCCGCCCGCCCGCCCGCCCGCCTGCCTGCCTGCCTTCCTTCCTTCCTTCCTTCCTTCCTTCCTTCCTTCCTGCCTGTTTATCTGTCTGCCTGTCTGCCTGTCTGCCTGTCTTATTGTCTGTCTCTGCCTGCCTGCCTTCCTGCCTTCCTGCCTGTCCGCCTGTTTATCTGTCTGCCTGTCTGCCTGTCTGTGTGCCTGTGTGCCTGTCTGCCTTTCTGCCTGACTGCTGTCCTGTCTACCTGTCTCTGTCTATCTCTCTGCCTGTCTATCTGTCCGTCTGTTAGTCCGTCTGTCAAATTGGCATGTGAGGAAAATAACGTCCACAGTCAACCAGACCTCTGCCGCATTAATCATAATTAGCGTAAATGAAATCTTCAGCATGTTGCTTTTTCTCATCTGCTCTCCCTCTCTATCTCTCTCTCCCTCTCTAGCTCTCTCTCTCCTCTCTCTCTTTCTCCCTCTCCTCTCACACTGATACTCCCTTTCTCTCTCTGTCCATCTCCCTCCCACTGTCTGTTTCCCGCCTGATAATCTCCCTCAGCCCGACCTGCGTCCATCTGTTTCTGGGAAGGTAAAGTCATTTAAGAAAAATCAAATCATTTGGCTGTCCTTAATGTGTTTTGATTTTCCCATTAGCGGGCAGTCATTCTTCCCCATGCAGGCATCAAGATAATTAGCATCTCTCATTTGCATAGCTCTGGCCCCTGAACCTCTGGTGCATTGATCTGGGTTCAGAGACTGGGCTATAGCTGGGAGGGGGCCGCTGGGCACTGGGAGCTCTCCTCTCTGTCATCGCTGATTGAACTGTCTGGAACGAGGGTGGGTCCGGATTTATCAGAAACACATTAGACCTGTCTGTGTTTGTGTCACTTTCTATTTGTCTGGTTAGCGTGGCACAGGGGCTGGAACCCAGTCCTCTCAGCTCAGCTTGGACACGCAGGCCGGCCGGCCTCCTCGCAGTCGGAGCGGAAAATGTAAGCCGACTCGTAATCGATCATATGTGAGGCTTTGGCTTGGCTGTTGTTGGATGCACGCACGCACGCACACACTTACTGGCACGCGTAGACACCCAGCTGACCTCCCAGCAAGCGCTGACACACAGCTGCCTGACTGTGAGTGGGAGCCAGAAACTGACCCTCATCCTCAACCTCTTCCCTCTCCCTTCCTTTGACCTTGGCAAGAGAAGCCACACAGCTGACACTCTCTCTCCCCCCCTCCATCTCTCTCTATCCCTCCCTCTGTCTCTCTCTCCCTCCTTTGTTCTTTCCCTCTCTTTCTCTCCCTCCCCCCTCTTCTTCTGTCTCTCCCTCTCTTTCTGTCCGTCTCTCTCTCCATCCCTCTCTAATGAAGACAGGTGAGGTGTTCCAGGTTGGCTGTGGGAAGTGTGTTCTGGTTTATCAGGAGGCAAACCTCCCAAATCCAGACTGTATACCTGCCAAACCTGTCCTGTTCACCCCATAACTGTCCTGTTCCGCCCAAACCTATACAGTGTACCTCACAAACCTACTCCTCACAGGTAGAAATGCACTGAGGAAAATGCTGTGTAACTTACTGCTGTTTCCCCATCAAGAGTTTCACAAGCTCTTCATCCATTGTTGGTGGTAAACAGCCCTTGGACGTTGCGTCTAATTTGGTGCTGTTCAATAAGTATTCCAGCAGGCATGAGGCAAGGTTGTCTGGCCTTTAAAAAAGATCACGGTGCTAATTGCTTCATTTGAGCATGCAATCTGTTGGGTCTGTTGGATAGAACCTGAATGCCCTCCAGGAACTGATGTGAAGTTACACTGCTACCTCCAGCCAAGGGGGACATATAAAGACTTTTCACTTTGGAAAGCTGTTAGTAGTCCAACACACTATATCTGGACTGGAATATGGATGGATAGGTGGTTGAATGGACATATGAAGGGGATAGATGGATGGATAAATGGATGAATGGCAGGATGGATAATGGATGATGGATGGATGGATGGATGGATGGATGGATAGCTAGATGGGTGGATGGGTGGGTGGATGGATGGATGATAGAATAATGTATATTACTTAGGATAAAAACATTGGATGTACAGGATAAATACATTAGAATGGATGGATGGATGGACAGGTGGATGAATGGATGAATGAATGAAAGGCTGTATAAAAAGACCTCTCAGTATCATCCCTTCTAGGCAATCCAGTTGAATCCGGCCTTTAATTCACCCTGTGACAGCATCCACAATAGGCCTAAGAATACACCAGAGGATAAATCCTTACCTCCTGCCGAACACAATGCAGCATTGTGTGCTAGCAGGAAGTATGTAACCTTTTCAAGGCTCTCTTAAAAAGAAACAGGCATTATTTTTAGGTCTCAGTACAAGGAACGAGATACAGGATGAAACCTGACAGGTAAAAGCATTGCGGTCCATGTGGCATTAGTCTGCAGGGAGGCTCTTCTCTGATGTGGAAAAGTGCCACTTAAAACAACCCTGTGTGCGGTATTGATTGTCCATCATACTCTGCCTCTCGCTAGACCTAAAGAAGGAGAACATTTCAGAAACCCCGCAAAAGGGCGAGAGGGGTATCAGACGGAAAAATCACGTAAGTACTCAGGGTCTGGAACGCATTGTGACACAATCATAAGACATGTCAGAGGAACTCATACAGCGGATAACGCAATACATAAAAAATATGATTTTTAAGCGATCGCTAAATAAGTTCAAAACGTTTCAGTTAAGCTCGTTGTCACCCTAGTACAGTTTTAGACCTATTCGTGTATAGTCTGTTACACGTAGACAGTGTTTCATCGGAATCAATGTATACAGCTAAAGCTTTTTCTATTTAGGTTCACAAACAAATCTTGTTTCAATGTAGGCCTATATGCAGTTGCACTGTGTAAAGTAAACCTTAATATCGACTACGGGGTGAAATCAATGTGGGTGTTCGTACCGATTTGAATTTACTGTTCATACACAATCTGTACACAGTAAAGCTGCCATCTCTTCTTTCAGACACTGGTGCCAGCGGCGGTCCCAGTAACGATTTATGTTTACCGTTACCGTCATGATCGGTTGTTTTCCAGGTCTAGTGTTTGTAATACGTCTATCTGTTCAGCCCAAGCCGTTGTTGCCGTGCCTCCAGGCTAAATTGCACCTAAGATTTTAATGACTGTGAAATCCCCATTTACTTACTTTTTCTACTCGCATTCATATTATGTACAATTATCTCCGGCCTACGGTCCGCACTTCTGTGTCTCACTAACCGTATCTGGAGGAAGAGATCCTTCGCTGAACTACTCCTGAGGTTTCTTTCATTTTTTTCCCATGTTCCACTTGACATCCTTGAGGGTTTATAGGTTGGTTTGGGGTGACTGATCTGTGGGCATCTAGCCCTCTGTGGCACT
Organism: Osmerus eperlanus; assembly: GCF_963692335.1. Taxonomy (NCBI): domain Eukaryota; kingdom Metazoa; phylum Chordata; class Actinopteri; order Osmeriformes; family Osmeridae; genus Osmerus; species Osmerus eperlanus. Next base: position 8,215,455 of record NC_085029.1, on the reverse strand, counting down.
GCTTGTTAAAAAAAAGGGCTTGACTAATACAGTTTTGATTGGATTCCTATGAAAAGATATGCGAACATTAAACTTAAATGAAAAGTATTGGGTTGGAAGCTGTGATCTTTGTTTTTTTGTATGTTTTGACATTTTCTTCAAAGGATATCCGTTGGTGCTTACAACAGTGGGATATGGAGCTATGGTAACTAACTTTCTGGGAAGCACACAAACCGTCCACCAAAAATATGTTATCGCATATTGGTCTGCACAGATTTGTGTGAGTAATTAATACGCATATTTTAACTCTATAATAAAACCGATAACATGTCAGGTAGGTACTACTAAAGAACTTGGGTGAACATAGCTTGTGAGGTAAGGCCAATAGATTTGTGCTCCTTTAAATACAAAGATGTCTCTCTTTCTAATTTCTTTCTCTGTCTCTCTCAATTCAATTAAATTCAAAGGGCTTTATTGGCATGAAATAACAAATGTTCATATTGCCAAAGCAACAGGGAATATTAATCTATATAAATTATATATATATAGTTTATATATAGCCTACTTATATTTTACACACTCAGAGATACACACACAATAATTAGACATATACATACCTATATACACCACACAAGTGTAAAACTTTATATTAATATTATTATTATTATTCAAGAGGTTATATTATTAATGTTGCCAAACGATCAAATATCAAATAAATACTATGAATTAATTTTAAATTAAAGCTGGAGAACATGAACACAACATTAAGATTGATTTATTATATTGTTATATATATAATATTATATTGATATATATTTATACACACATCAGTCACACACACAGTAGGCTATATGTTGTGTGTGTGCATTGTGTGTGTGGACAGTCTCATTCACTATCCCTCAGGTTGTGGCATATACCCCTGTCTCCTTATCCTAGTATTTTTACCTTTGAGAGATCACTAAAATCTTTTAAATCTGAGATTACAGTTTAATTAGTTTCAGTAACCATTCCTTATATTACTGAATGTTTCACATTGTAGGAGGAAGTGCATCTCTGTCTCAACCTCACCTGTCGAACAGTGACCACATTCTCTCTCTCTCTCTCTCTCTCTCTCTCTCTCTCTCTCTCTCTCTCTCTCTCTCTCTCTCTCTCTCTCTCTCGCCTTCGTTGATCGTAGTTTGGGTACCACAGTGTCTCTTCCATCCACCTGTGCCTGCAGGTGCGCGCATGCTCTGTACGTGTGCTTTTTTATTTATTTATTTATTGCTTAACGTCCATGGCTGATGCTCAGTGGGCTTGTGGCATCGCAAGGTGCTAGAATCAGACCGCTACCGGAACTCTCCAACTCGGTAAATAAGGAAATCATGGACGTTTAAAAGTCAAGCTGGAATTTAAATTGCTGCACTTGTTCTGTATAATTCGAAGGATATCTTTAGACTATTTACTTTTTATATTGTTGGGCTTTTTTAAAACACGGTAGGCTATCTTATATAGCTTGATACACTCACAGAGCCATTAGCCAATTCACAACGTGCTCCATCATCTGTAGAGTTGGAGGGTACATTTATGTTTGAATCGTGAAAATAATGAACAGTCGGTGCAGGTGTGTCAGTACGAACAGCGGTAGCCTATACTTGAGGGGCGCGCACGGATGGCGAAGGCCAGTCGCAGTGTTCTTCTCCCGCTTTGTCGCTAAGAGTCTACTATTTTCTCCTCCATTGCCAAGAATCTCGGAGAGGGAATGGAACACGTGTGTGTTGAAACGCTAACTAGACCCTATAGACCGTACAAGATGTGTGCTTGAAGCGCGCGTAGTGCGGCACGTGTCAGTGAAGAGTGAGCAAAGCGCGCCCTCTTGCCCGTCAGTCCAAGCCGTGGTTTGACTGACTTAGTCAAAGCGAGTTTACCGTTAAACGCTGTTACTATTTGTGCTGGGTTTCAAGTTATAGCCTACCTTCCGTTGTCATTTACCATATAACTTTGTGTTTATAGGACCTGGATCACGAGCTCGACTATGGGGCGGGTTTATGCGGGATAACCGATGCCAGTTATCTGAAGTAAAACCGACGGTAAAACCGACGAGAGCGGAGTAGGCTACGTTCATGGATGCTCCTGGGACACGGTGGAATGCTACGGAGAAAACCCACTGACTGATTCGGGAAATTACATAGCTGTTTATTAACTTGGAGTGTTTCCTTCTCGCTGGAATTGTAGCTTTATGGGAAAGTGCGGCGTCATTTCTTCGCGATAAACCTGCTATGTGTCTTGTGTGGCAAACACCTCGCGGAAGGTGTACAGCGGGATATAGACTGGGACGACTGGAGATCTGCAATTGATACAACACCGTTCTTTTCGAGCGTAATGCACCTGGAATGAGGATAGACGATGGATATAATTTGGGAAATATTTATCATTCTTCAAGCCAACTTTATTGTCTGCATATCAGGTAAGTTTTCGTGAAATGTGTTAATTTCTGTTTTTCTATCCTAAGTCCGTACATAGTGGGGTTGTAACGGCAGGTGCGTTCACTTAGTGATTGACGCAATATACGCGCGGTTTTGTACAACAAAGTTACACGGATTTTAACTCTCGCTTGAATCTTAGTGTGTCATTTGTAACTATTGAAGCCGTCTGAAGTACGGCATCTCTGGGATGAGAAAAGTCGCCTCCCTTAGCCCCCCGCAGATGTTGTGGGACGCTGGACGGTTTGTGATGTGAAAATGCATTTTAAAGGGATACATTTTTCCAAGTCAAAATCCTATCAGCAGCTATACAGGTAGCCTATTTAAGATGTTGATATAATTCGAGAATTGTATGCCACGAGAAAAACTTCCAATTCGGAAGGAAATATATGATTATCATAAGAGCGAGTCACATCCATAGATAGAATGTCCCACATTTCTGATTTCTGTCTTAAAAAGGGCAATGTATTTGTTTTTTATTTATTTATTTTTGATTATATTATTCCCCTAACCTGGACTGCATGTTGCAAAAAAAAAAAATAGTGGGAAATGAAATAAGACGTGACCTAGGGTTGTATTTACTGCAAGGTGTCATCGTGGCACCTGCGTGAAAAGGCACGGTCACGTCGAGCAGAGGGGTGGGTGAAATACGAGGCTTTTCACGTGCTGTAGCGCAACATTGAACAGGTCTACAAGCAAGGTGTTAGGCTGCAGTATATGTAACGTGTTATTTGATTAAATAGTCGAGTGAGGCGAGATATATGATGTGGAGCTTTGATATTGCTCCATATACTGGAAAGATTCCAAGTGAAAATATCGAATCAATCCGGAGTTCTAGTCAGATTGACTAACCGCGCGCATCAGTGAGCGCACTTCGTGGCAATGCTCTGCGGCGATGTGTCTTCATGCGTCTCTCTTATACCCATGTGGAGAGAGAGGCATGCGAATCTTTACCAGTGTTTTTATGGCCTATTAAACTTTATAATCTATCTACGCTCATCTACGCCTATATATTCACTCTTAATGGAGACGTTAACGTTTTGGAATAAATGTTTTTTTTTACCCTCATGTCCTTGGCTGTCAGTCCAACAGCCAGTGTTTCTTTTCTATTAACACTAGGATTCTTATGCCAGCCCGGTACTCGCGTGCCAGTGGAGGTGCGACTCCAGTACCTGAGGGGCGGGTTCCCGGTCGTTGGTGTTGACGATGGGGGTAGGCATATTTATGACTTGGCTGTGCGCAAAACCACCCTCTCCCTCCCTTGCGCATCTCCGCCTGTATGAGCGTATGCTTTACGCACAACTGTCGGTTTACGCACGTCAGTCTCTTCAACCTTCAGAGCCCGCACCTCCCTCCCTCAAGGCGGAGATAACGACTAGTTACTGAAGACGACGCCACTACCAGCCAACCAACCCTCCTCCCACCTCACACGTTACCCCCCAGGAACATTCCTATACTGTAGAGGCTCTACAGAGCCAGTTTAAGATGACATAGGATAAATAAGTTCAATAAACTGCTTCGTCATTGTCGATGGAACTCCAACCCTTAATCGAATGCGGAGCAAGTATGACATCCTTGGCGCGTGCCCCTGCCGTTTATGTAACTTTAATCCGTGAGTTCCAGTTCGTTTTAATCCGTTACTTCCGACTGTGTATTGCCATGACAACAACGTGTGATACTCGTGGGACATCACGGGCTCTAATTAACTCGATATTTGTAGGTACGTTGTCACGTCCAATTTTATGATTAAGACCAAAATATACTGTATCTACAGACAGAAATACCAAATGTCTTATCAAATCGGATGGTTTTGCATAGCCCTTGAGAGCAGGCTTATCTATCAGATACAGATAAAAGGATTGGTGTATCTTCACAGTTAAATAGCCAAAGGTCCATTAAAGTTTGGATTGGGTCACTGTCTAAGCAGTTTGTTGAAGTAGCATAATACAACCAGAAAACTCAACGTTTGTGGATGTTTTCTGAATATATTGGTCTTTTCTAGAGCTTGGAAGATCTTTCTTTACCAAGAGCCCTAGCTCAACATAAATGAAGATGATATCTTAACTGAAGCCTAATCACACGAGAAAAAAAGAATTAACACAATAAATGAATATCCAAAACATTTTATTTTGGATTATAATGTAATATGTATTATCACTTGATCTAACAGATGACCCAAAAGCCGAAAAAACACCTGACACCTGAAATGCAGTGTTAGGAAGGTACAGTAGAAGGTTGTGTTACCAAAACAAGATCCATCAACATCTTCTTACCCCTGGAAATCCCAACCTCCCCCATTTACATTTACATTTTAGTCATTTAGCAGACGCTCTTATCCAGAGCGACTTACAGTAAGTACAGGGACATTCCCCCCAGGCAAGTAGGGTGAAGTGCCTTGCCCAAGGACACGTCCTTTTTGCACAGCCAGAATCGAACCAGTAACCTTCTGATTACTAGCCCAATTCCCTAAACGCTCAGCCACCTGACACATCCCCCATGCCAAGTTTCACTTGTGCAATCATTTAAGTAAACCATAAGTGTAAATGCAGTTCCTATGTACCTACATACCTACAAACCACTGAAAGACTACAGCTCATTCAAAATTCTGCAGCTAGATTATTAACCAAAACTAAAAGGAGAGAACACATTAGTCCTGTCCTAGCTACTTTACACTGGCTCCCTGTTACCTTCAGAATTGACTTTAAGGTCCTTTTCCTCACATACAAAGCTCTACACGGACAAGGACCTAGCTACATTGATAACTCCTTTATAAACTACACACCAGCTAGAACACTGCGATCATCAAATGCAGGCCTATTAGAGGTCACCAGAAGCAGTCATAAGAAGATTGGTGATTCGGCCTTTGTCAATTACGCCCCAAAACTATGGAACAAATTACCCATAAATATTAGGGAAGCAAACACTCTAGACATTTTTAAAAGACAGCTTAAAACCTACCTTTTTACCGAAGCATTTAAGTAATTTTATCTCAAAAGGGTTTTCCTACTTTTTAAAGTTGTTTTCTCTCTTGAACAGAGATCTTATTGGTATTTTTGTGAAAGAGCTATATAAATAAAGTCTTACTTACTTACTTACATTGTCGTTACTATAGGTATTGCTAAATAGTTACATGGTAGTTAATGTAACCCCAAATGTGAATTATTACAGCTAGAAATAATCCTTTGTTGCTACAGGAGAGAAGAAACAGCTTGTCCACCATCATAAAATCATTTTACAGCTGTATTATCTTCTAAACTACAACACTGTCCCTATAGGTATGGGTATATGTAATTACATGGTAGATAATTTAACCTTAATGTAAAGTGTGGCCCAGTTTTACTGCTAGTCCAGTTTATCCCTTATCACAGAAGGCTGTTCAGCTGTAGCCACCCATCCACAGGCTCCCTAGTCTGAATGTGCTGAAAGGCCCATTGTGGGAAGGATTTTAGAAGTGCCAGGTAAACAATTTGGCTTTCTATTCTCCATCTGTTTGCCTGTGTGCTGCCCGCTTTTTCTGTCCACTTATGCCTCGTCTAACTACGTCCTCAGCAGAAACCCTGTCACCGAGAACGGTTGAAATCGTTTCTCTCGTATCTGCAAGTATGTACGGCCTCGCGAACATTTACAGACATGCTCCTATACCACCCCCCCCCCCCCCCCCCCCCACACACACACACACACACACACACACACACACTCTCTCCTACACTTACACATACACACGCGCACACTACTACACTGAATCACACACACACACACACACACACTCTCTCACACACACACACTACGCCATGTTGTTTATGAACACACACAAACACGCTGTCTCGCACGCACGTAGGGCACACACACACAATGCCACACATGCAAACCCATCAACCTACCTAAACATCATATGTATATCTTTAGGAATGTCCAACGGAGCGAAGAGATGACATTTTAATGTTACAGTATTATCCTCCAGATTATGGCCTTGCTTGGTCTTCATCTAATTCCTGTAAATAATCACATGCTGCACAATATAATTACTGGTTATCCCAGAGCTCCCCCTGCATCAAGGCACATTGTTCTTTGAAGAGAGAGTAAATTAGAAAAACGTCAGAGCGTTATTGACCCTGCACCTCATAATTGCCAGGCTCTGGAATGAGACAAATAGCCAACAGCGATGACGGCATATCAACTCTTGGCTCAGCAAGACAACGTGTGCAAACAGCCTGGCGTTTTGTTAGGACCACGTCAACGGCCTTTTCACTGATCCCCCTCAACATGACGACGTGAAGAGGGGGAGCCATGCGCAAGCCCCTTTTTATAACCAGAGAAGGAGGGGCACAGGAAGGGACCCAGGAAGTGACCCGGTCCTACTTCCGGTTTCCAGGTTGTTCCGGCAGGTTGATCTTCTGTTCTGCGTGGAGATCATGGAGGTTGAAAACATCAAGAATGTTTTCCTGGTAGGACTGAGACTCACTGGAGGACTGTGGAAGGCCTTTCTTTTTGTCCCTCTCTCTCTCTCTCTCTCTCTCTCTCTCTCTCTCTCCTCTCTCTCTCATCTCTCTCTCTCTCTCTCTCTCTCTCTCTCTCTCCTTCCTTCCACCCTTTTCCTCTTTCTCTCCCCAGCCTCCTCCTTTCTCACGCTCCCTCATAATGTTCCTTTCTCTCATGCTCTCTCTCTCTCTGTCTGCCTCTCTATTTCTCCCTCTCTCTCTCTCTTTCTCAACCTCCTGCGCTCTTTCTCTGCCTCTCTCTTCCACACTGTATAGTGGGAGTCAGGTGGCTGAGTGGTTAGGGATTCGGGCTAGTAATCAGAAGGTAGCTGGTTCGATTCCGGCCATGCCTAAATGACGTTGTGTCCTTGGGCAAGGCACTTCACTCTACTTGCCTCGGGGGGAATGTCCCTGTACTTACTGTAAGTCGCTCTGGATAAGAGTGTCTACTAAATGTATCACACAATCCCTCTTTCCCCCTCTCGCCCCCCTTTCTTTCTCCCTCTCTCCTGGACTAAGCTGAATACCTTAGTGAGAGGTAAATTTAATACTCGTTTGATTAATTAACAGCTTTTCATTTTGGGTCTTGGTAGAAGTTGTTTAGTCTTTATGAAGGCGGTAAGAGATGGCTTAATGTTACCTTTGTCCCTGATGCCCTGCCCACTGTGTAGTTATCTTCCTGCAGTAATGACTCTGCTTACTGCTTATTTATCACACTGGGTTCCTCTCTCTCTCTCTCTCTCTCTCTCTCTCCTCTCCTCTCTCTCTCTCTCTCTCTCTCTCTCTTTCTCAGGGTCTCTCTTCATTCTCTCTCTCTCTCTCTCTCTCTCTCTCTCTCTCTCTCTCTCTCTCTCTCTCTCTCTCTCTCTCTCTCTCTCTCTCTCTCTCTGTCTGTCTGTCTGTCTGTCTCTCTCTCTCTCTCTCTCTCTCTCTCTCTCTCTCTCTCTCTCTCTCTCTCTCTCTCTCTCTCTCTCTCTCTCTCTCTCTCTCTCTCTCTCTGTCTCTGTCTCTGTCTCTGTCTCTCTCTCTCTCTGTCTCTCTCTCTCTCTCTCTCTCTCTCTCTCTCTCTC
>NC_085029.1:8158837-8207266 GCF_963692335.1 Osmerus eperlanus | reverse complement strand
ACACTACACACAGACGCATACACACACCACTCACCCAAAGATGCACACACACACCTCCACCTCTGCTGATAAGGAGCAGGAAGTCTCAATTTGAGGCTGCAACTTCCTGTGTGCCAGGGGACACGCAGCCAATCAAATACTCTTCTGACAGGGGAAATACAGCAGCCAATCACAGCCCCTGCTGTCAAGGGACATGCAGCCAATCACAGCCTCTGCTGCCAAGGGACACGCAGCCAGTCAGAGCGTCTGCTGGCGTCATGAAGCTTCTCATTGGGAGGCATCAGACTGGAATAATGAACCTTGACTAAATGACACTGAACACAGAAACACTGAATATTATTATGATTAGTCTTCTCAGTTACAATTAGAATAAGAGGCATGTGGAGCTACACACAGAGACAGACAATTAGAGAGAGACAGAGACAGAGAGAGAGAGAGAGAGAGAGAGAGAGAGAGACAGAGAGAGAGAGAGAGAGAGAGAGAGAGAGAGACAGAGAGAGAGAGAGAGAGAGAGAGAGAGAGAGAGAGAGAGAGAGAGAGAGAGAGAGAGAGAGAGAGAGAGAGAGAGAGAGAGAGAGAGAGAGAGAGAGATGGGCTGAAATGGAGGGATGGACAGAAGAATGATTGAGAGAAATAGGGAAAGATAGAAAGAGTCACAGAGAGAAAAGAGGGATAGAGAGAAACAGGATAGAGAGAAACAGGGAAAGAGAGAAACAGAGAGGGATAGAGAGAAAGAGAGGGATTGAACAATGGAGAGATAGAGGTGAGGGGGGATGATGAGAGGATGTTTCTGTGTCTTCCCTCACGGCAGCAGCTTGTAAAGGGATCATATCCTCCAGCTTCTCTAAAGCCACTTTATATTACAACACAGGATCCCAAGGGTCACACACACACATGCACACACACACACACACAAACACACACACACACACACACATGCACACACACACATGCATACTTACAAACATATGCTTACACACGCACACACCATACACACACACACACTCCATCTCTCTGTCCTCACACCCATTCTTATGGAAAGTTCCCAGGGACTCATAACATAACGTCTCCAATTACTGCCGCTGAGTCAGAAGTCTTTACAGAGCTGCCAGTGTCGCTTGACCCCTTTCAGCCTTGCTGATAAGACAGTGCTGGAACGCCCATGCAGTACGACCACGCAGCCTTCAGCACGCTAGAGGAGGCCTGGGCCTGAGTGCTGTGGTTGTGAATGGCTCTCGTTGCATTTTCCACAGAGTGTGTTCAGGGAAACGTGGCTCAGAGCAGCAGACGTGTCCTCAGCCTCCCTGGAATGGGTCTGTGTGGTGGGACACTCCTGAGGCAGATAAAGAGGAGGTGGAGATGGAGGAGGAGGGGTGGAGGAGGTGGAGGGGGTGGAGGAGGTGGAGAGGAGATGGGGAGGAGTGGAGGAGGTGGAGAGGGGGTGTAGGAGGTGGAGAGGGGTTGGAGGAAGTGGAGGAGGTGGAGAGGAGATGGGGAGGAGTGGAGGAGGTGGAGAGGGGGTGGAGGAGGTGGAGAGGGGGTGGAGTGGGGGTGAAAGGGTGGAGAGGGGGTGGAGAAGGTGGAGAGGGGGTGGAGGAGGTGGAGAGGGGTGGAGGAGGTGGAGAGGGGGTGGAGTGGGGGTGAAAGGGGTGGAGAGGGGGTGCAGGAGGTGAAGAGGGGGTGCAGTGGGGGTGCAGTGGGGGGTGCAGTGGGGGTGCAGGGGGTGTGAGGGCTGGGGGAGGATGTTGACCCTGTCAGGTCTCCAGCACTGGCTACTTCCACTTCATTTGACATTAAAAGTGGAAAAAGCAATCCATCTCTCTGAGAAAGGGCTTGACAAAGGGGATTGCTCACATCCGTTTCTGCTGAGCTAAATGCCTGTTCCTGGTCCACCCCTCCACCCCCTGGGCCTCTGGGGAACAAAATGTTATTCTGTGACCTGTCCACATTGTTGATTGTCCAGTCAATCGGCTCGACAGGGGGAAAAAATGAAACCTCCTTCTGCCCCTCATGTCCAGCCTGGACATCTCTGAGGGTGAGGACAGGTACAGCTCAGTGAGCATGTGACTGCAGACTCACGAGGTCCCAGGTTCAAATCCCCCCTGCTTGTCGCTTTGGATGAAATAAATAAAGAGGGAAGCTCTCTCTGGCCGTTAGGACACTCCCCCCCTTGGGGCCAGACACGCCGTTTGGAACATGCCGTCTTCCATTAAAAAGATGCAGGGGGCGGAAGCCTTCCACCCCCGTGATTAAACTTTGCTCTGGTGTTGCGCCAGATGAACAGAGCAGGAATTGGAGGTGTGAAAAGCAATATATCTGAGACTGGCCTGGGTATTACCAGGTCTGTGTAGCATCTCCTCCATTACACTACCCAGCCTCAACCCAGCCTGAACCCAGCCTCTATCCAGCCTCTACAGCATCTCCCCATTACACTACCCAGCCTCTACCCAGCCTCTACAGCATCTCCTCCATTACACTACCCAGCCTCAACCCAGCCTCTACCCAGCCTCTACAGCATCTCCTCCATTACACTACCCAGCCTCAACCCAGCCTGAACCCCGCCTCTATCCAGCCTCTACAGCATTTCCCCATTACACTACCCAGCCTCAACCCAGCCTGAACCCAGCCTCTATCCAGCCTCTACAGTATTTCCCCCATTACACTACCCAGCCTCAACCAAGCCTCTATCCAGCCTCTACAGCATCTCCCCCATTACACTACCCAGCCTCTACCCAGCCTCTACAGCATCTCCCCCATTACACTACCCAGCCTCTACCCAGCCTCTACTCAGCCTCTACAGCATCTCCCCCATTACACTACCCAGCCTCTACCCAGCCTCTACCCAGCCTCTACAGCATCTCCTCCATTACACTACCCAGCCTCTACCCAGCCTCTACTCAGCCTCTACAGCATCTCCCCCATTACACTACCCAGCCTCTACCCAGCCTCTACCCAGCCTCTACAGCATCTCCTCTATGACACTATCCAGCCTCTACCCAGCCTCTACAGCATCTCCCCCATTACACTACCCAGCATCTACCCAGCCTCTACAGCATCTCCCCCATTACACTACCCAGTCTCACCCAGCCTCTATCCAGCCTCTACAGCATCTCCCCCATTACACTACCCAGCCTCTACCCAGCCTCTACAGCATCTCCTCTGTGACACTACCCAGCCTCTACCCAGCCTCTACCCAGCCTCTACAGCATCTCGTCTATGACACTACCCAGCCTCTACCAAGCCTCTACAGCATCTCCTCTGTGACATTACCCAGCCTCTACCCAGCCTCTACAGCATCTCCTCTGTGACACTACCCAGCCTCCACCCAGCCTCTACAGCATCTCGTCTATGACACTACCCAGCCTCTACCTTTCATTCATTTCTCTTCATTTCGCACATTTTCACACGAAAACACGTTTTCATTCAAACCTACGTACATGGGGGGATTTGAACCTGTGATCTCTAGATCTGCTCTACCACCAGGCCACACCTACCTCCCCTAACCAGTACCTAACATGGCCGCCACGCTGTGTTCGTGTGTGAGTTTCATAACAACATGTTTGACGTTCCCCTCTCTTCTTCTGTGTCCCACAGCGCAGCCGAACCCCCCTAAAATCCACGAGGGGTGGTGGGCCTACAAGGAGGTTGTCCAAGGCAGCTTTGTTCCAGGTAAGAGTCTCTGGTAACCACGAGGCCGTTCGGCTCCGCCCCGCTGCTTCCCACTGCGCGCTGCAGGAGCAGCCGTGATGTTTTCCACTCTGTGGCGATACCACCTTGCCGTGGGCGATGTATTATTATTTTTTGTGGGTCGCATTTGTGACAATACTTTTGCCCTTTCTGCATAGCTGATGTTGTTTTTGTTGCTGATTGATTGACAGGTGCACAAGGTTCTTTCTGGCTTTCATTTCCCTGTCAGCCTCATGCCTTTATTCCCTGGCTTGTATTTCCCTCTCTCGCTTTCTCTCTCCTGCTCCCGCTCTCTCTCTCTCTTCCTCTTTCTCTCCCCTCTTCTCTCTCCCTCTCTTTCTCTCTCTCTATCCCTCTCTTTCTGTCTCTCTCTCTCCCTCTCTCTCTCTCTCAACCGAGCTCAACCACTTTTGATGAGGCTTCTAGGTGTGTGTGCGTGTGTGTCAAGCGCCATCAGTCAGACGTTATTAACTGAGCAGCGCGTGTGCAAGAAAGGTGGAACAGTGTGTCTGTATGTGCGTGGATTTGCGTGTGTCTGTGTGTGTGTGGGTGTATGTGAGAGCACACCGACGAACCCCCCCTCCAAACTCACGCGCACACAACCCCGCACACAAACCGAAATGAAACGTAAAGTTTCGGGCGAGAGACCAGACATCACTCTTCATACGAGGTGTAATAGACTAGATGAAGCTAACCTGCTTTGTGGGCGCTCAGAACCTGGGGGAGCAGAGAGGCTGATGCTGCAAGCGAGTTGATGCACATTCATTAAAAAAAACAATTTGTGCAGGAATGACACAGAGTAATGCCCGCATGTTTTCACTGACTCTGCACAGCAGTTCAATGCGTTTGACTTTGACATTTTTCAAAATGGCCGCGGTTGTATTTTTAAAATCGGTAATACGTCCTGAAAAGTTGAGGGAACCACACAGTGGTTTCACAACTCCTGCCCAGTAGCCTATTGGTAGAGCGCAGAGTAGGAAGTAAGCAGGACTTGGTAGCTGTGTCTTCATGGCTTCCTCTCGTTCACTACCATACTAACATCATCTCCTCTCCTAGCTTATGTCTCAATAACTGACCTTTCCCAACCCTAAGGGGCCTTTCAAAGTTGTTCCAATTAAGCCTTAACATTTAGCAAAGGTCAGTTAGTAGTATAAGTATCTCCACTCTCCCCTCCTCCCTGCCTCCTTCAACCCCCTTTCCCTCTATCCCTCCACCCTTCTCTCAACTCCTCCCTGCCTCCTTCCACCCCCCTCTCTATCCATCCCTCCAACCCTCCTACCACCGCCCTCTCCCTCCATCGGTCGCTCCCTCCCTCCCCTCATCCCTGCTTCCTCCCACCCCCCTATCCCATCCTCCCTCCCAGTGTACACCAGTAGCTCAACAGAGACCAGGTATGATAGAGATAGAGATGGACAGGGAGAGAAGGAATTGAGAGAGTCAAAGAGAGAGAGAAGTAAAGAGAGAGAGAGAGAGAGAGAGAGAGAGAGAGAGAGAGAGAGAGAGAGAGGGGAGAGGAGAGAGGAGAGAAGGGAGAAAATAGAGGGAATGGAGACAGAGCGAAAGAGAGAGAGGCAGCCATGTTGAAGGCGTATATCTTCTAAATGATTCAGGAGGGTGAGGAGGATGTTGTAGGGGATGCAGGGAAATTACTTCCATCCAGCCAGACATCAGAGCTACGCATGAAAAATCACAATTGGGGAACGTGGGAAATTGATGAAATCATCAATTTGGAATCCATTTGAAATATCCCACTGGCAAGTGGTAGTTCCTGTAACTGAAAAGGCTGATCCACAGTGGGGCTGATTCAGACAGACTGCTTCAGATGGGCTGCTTCAGATAGACTGCTTCAGACAGACTGCTTCAGACAGACTGCTTCAGATAGACTGCTTCAGACAGACTGCTTCAGACAGACTGCTTCAGATAGACTGCTTCAGAAAGACTGCTTCAGACAGACTGCTTCAGACAGACTGCTTCAGACAGACTGCTTCAGACAGGCTGCTTCAGATAGACTGCTTCCGACAGACTGCTTCAGACAGACTGCTTCAGACAGACTGCTTCAGACGGACTGCTTCAGACGGACTGCTTCAGATGGGCTGCTTCAGACAGACTGCTTCAGATAGGCTGCTTCAGATAGGCTGATTCAGATCCACTGAGTACACTTATATCAAATTTCAATATATTAAATTAGAGCTTTATACATTTTCATCACACCTAACTTTTCCAAACTATTGGAACTGTGCTTGAAATTGACTGATGTTACATTTACATTTAGCAGACACTCTTATCCAGAGCGACTTACAGTAAGTACAGGGACATTCCCCCCGAGGCAAGTAGGGTGAAGTCCCTTGCCCAAGGACACAACGTCATTTGGCACGGCCGGGAATCGAACTAGCAACCTTCAGATTACTAGCCCGCTTCCCTAACCGCTCAGCCACCTGACTCCCTTTGTTTGTGTTGTTTATTCACTTATTGAGAACTTGAAGTACTTATACTTTGTAAGTATACTAATGTTTATTTTCACTTGGAACAAAAGCCTGAACTGAACTTAACTGAACTACCACCACAAATAAACTCTTTATTTATGTCACCTAGATCTTATTGTGGCGCTGCGACACTGAAATGACTCATCATTTATTTACAAATAATTGTCGGTTCATAACCGACACAATCACAACTGTCACAACAGTTCACAAAAAGCCTCTCGTCACCCAGCCTTCATAATCCTCCTTTGTTCCCCAACCATCATGGCTCCTCGGCCAATGTTTTCCTCCTAGAACGCTGACAGGAAATTGATTAACAAATTGTTTTTTTTTTCTCCCCACCAGCGCCTGTTGATACAGGGGTATAATACCAGGCCAATTAGCAGCTCCAGGTTTGCCGGCTGCCCTCCCAGTGTCCAAAACTCAACGTCGCGAGACCTCTCCTCAGGCTTAGCAGCTAATACTGCAGCTAAGCCCTCTCCAATCAATTGAGGATGCTAATTGGCTGTTGGTTGGCTTGCCGCACGGCGGCGGGGCGTGGCGCAAGGCAGACAGGAAGTTCCCTGTGGATGGGGTGGCGGTTCCTGATCGAAACCCAATTAAAGGAGGGGGGGGGGGGGGGCAGGGGGAGGAAGGGGGAGGGGCCATGCCTGATTTGTGCCCAGTACTTTATTGGAGGAAAATGGATCTCCAATAGTACTTTGCCAGCTTGTTTCTGGTTTACTGTTCCTCAAGACTGGTCCTTCTGTGTGTGTGTGTGTGTGTATGTGTGTGTATGCGGTTGTGTAGGTTGGTAACTGGGGAAGGGGGTGGGTATTACTGATGCACTCATTAAAGATGCGCTCAATATAGAAATGTGTGGATTGTTATTGTTATCTAGCTGTCTCCGAGTCAGTTCAAGAGACCAAGCTGGTCGCTGTGACGACAGAGAGGTGCTGACATCACATCACACTGAAGCAGTTACGGGTGGAAGATGTCAACCTTCTGTTTGCACACACACACACACACACACACACACACACACACATACCTGCTCAGGAGGTTTTTATTGTTATCTAATCAGATCCTTTAAAAAGTATGGGACGAGAGAGAGAGACGGGAAGAGAGACAAGAGAGAGAAATAGAGAGAAAGAGAAGTACAGAGGTAATGTGTCATCATACCCAGTATGTATCTCTCAGACTTTTTTCCGTTCGTGTGTGCATGTGTGTGTGTTTGTGTGTATATCTGTCTGTGTGTGTCCTGGATCACATTGACTGGCTAGTAGTCAGAAGGCTGACATGTTTCTCCTGAGCAGGTATGTGTGTGCGTGTGTGTGTGTGTGTGTGTGCAAACAGAAGGTTGACATCTTCCACCCGTAACTGCTTCAGTGTGATGTGATGTCAGCACCTCTCTGTCGTCACAGCGACCAGCTTGGTCTCTTGAACTGACTCGGAGACAGCTAGAACATGCACATGAAACACACACATGCACACTGCTACACACACTCTCTCACACACACACAAACTATCTGTCTCTCACCCACACAAATACCCAAGCATTCTGACACACACTCTCACACGCACACATACACGTACTGTCCCACACACTCCCACAGACACACACACACACACACACACAGACACACACACTTGTACAGAGTGCAGTGATCTCAATGACAGCCGTGAGTATTAAGAGGTTGTGTGATGGATGTGGTTTAGAAAGGATGGCCCTCCGAACCTCTCCTATTTACCCTCTACTGACTGACAGCAGGGAGAGGAGAGGAGGGGAGAGGAGAAGAGAGGAGAATAGAGGATGAGAAGGACAGAGGAGGAGAGGAGGGGGAGAGGAGGAGAGGGGGAGGAGGAGAGATGAGATGAGGAGAGGAGAGGAGGAGGAAGAGAAGGGGAGGAGGACAGAGGAGGAGAGTGGGATGAGGAGAGGGGAAACGAGGAGAGCAGAGGAGGAGAGCAGAGGAGGAGAGCAGAGGGCACCAGCTGTAAATATGACACGTCGTTCACAGTCACCCTCCAAAGATGAGCACAAACAGTTTTATCACCTCACCAAATCCCTCCATTCCACGGATGGTGTGAATCCCTGGTCACCTGTCAATCACCCAATACCAGCCAGAGAAGAGGCACACAGATTAGAGAGAGGGGGGGGAGAGTAAGAGGGTTGAAAGAGGGGGGAGGGGAGAGAGAGAGAAACAAAGGGGGTGGAGATAAAGAGAGGAGGATGGAGAGAGAGACGGGGGTGACAGAGAGAGTGTGTAATGGGGATAGGTAAAGAGAACAAGAGACAGGGACAGAAAGACCGAGAGAGAGAGGGTGGGCTACGGAGATAGGGGGATAGGTAAAGAGAACGAGAGAGACAGGGCAAGAGAAACAGACAGAGAGAGAGAGAACTTGGAGCAGATCTGCCGCTGCTTAATACAGAATGTAGATCATTGAACATGTGCTCCATCAAGACTGTCAGAATGTCTCCCCTCCTCCATCACTATCTTCACCTAGCTGTGATTCATCCTCACCTCTCTCCCCCTCTCCTCTCTCTCTCTCTCTCTCTCTCTCTCTCTCTCTCTCTCTCTCTCTCTCTCTCTCTCTCTATCTCTGTCTCTCTCTCTCTATCTCTGTCACTATCTCTCTCTGCCTTTCCCTCTCTCTCCATCTCTCTCCCTCTCCCTCCTCTTTGCCTTTACCTCTCCCTTTGTCTGTATCCCTCACTCACTCTTTCTCTCTCTCTTTCCCTCAGTCTCTCTCTCCCTCACCCTCTATCTCTCTCTCGCTGACTCTCAATTTCAGTTCAATTTCCCAAGTTCATTGTTGCTTTATTGGCACGACAAAAATCTTTGATTTGCCCCAGAATTAAATAAATAAAAATGACACCAAAATAAATTCCCTCATTCTTCTCCCTCTCCGTCTCGCTCCCTCTTCATCTCTCTCATTCTTTCTCTCTCTCCCTTCGTGTGATGGATTTGCTTGGCGGCGGTCGCCGTGTGGAGGCCTGAGACAGTAAGCACCACCCTGACTCAGATTCATATCTACACTTATTATTATTCAATATGGAGCCCAACTCCATTTGACCAACAAATCATAGCACAAGGTTCTTACATTAAATAAGAAACTCTGCCACAGCTGAGAATCATCACCTGCTTTTTTTGTTACGAATCGTTGTGCATATATATATCTCTTATACCATGGTTTGGGTGAATACTCGATTGTGATTGGCTGCCGCTGCAGGGGTGTCCATTATCAGGTGATATATGGACACCTACTAAGTACTTCCAGCAAAACTTTCTGTTCACCATTCTAAATTATTGCGCTGGCTACATAGTATGAGCCTGTATTTACGTAATAAGAAACCATAGCAACAGGGATGCAGTCAAAGCCTCCTACAATTTATTGAAACACTTTAACAAGCTAAAATATGTTTTCAACGAGTGACTTCAACATTTCTTTTAACTTATTTGGAGAATATACAAATTAATAAACACTCTTAATTTACTCTGTCACAACCGCTCATCTCACATCCCATTCGCTATTCACCTCACTAGTCAATCTACCTTCAGCCAGGCTGCTATTCACCTCAATAGTCAATCTACCTTCAGCCAGGCTGCTATTCACCTCACTAGTCAATCTACCTTCAGCCAGGCTGCTATTCACCTCACTAGTCAATCTACCTTCAGCCAGGCTGCAGCCGCCGCCCGACACGACACAGTCCTGGCTACACATCGCCAATTATTTTGTTTGTGAAAATCTTGACTTGGGGACAATGACATAGTAGCTGGATAGATGGCTAGTCTTGATGTTAAACATAGTGTCAAATTATATTTACTGTTTGGAGATTATGTCAATTTTGACGCAATCATCTCACATCCATTTGCTATTCAACTCACTACAGGCTGCGGCCGGCGACAGTAGCCAAGACTATGGCCGATAGGCTACTTTGTTCGTGAAAATCTTGATATTGATTTTGGGACAGTGACATGGCTGGTTAGCTAGCTAGTCTTCTTGTCAAACATACTGTAAAATTATATTTACTGTTTGTCAACCGTACACAATGTTATTGTGTTTGAATCTTGCTATCTTAACGTTAGCTTTCGTGCTAATAGCTCAGCCAAAGGATAGCCGGTGTTGGTTCTATGAGCTGAGCGTACTACAAATATCCGAGTTGGCTAATGTTGAAAAACGTTAGATTTCTAATGCAAAACGCATGAAAACATGAATTAATGTTTGTAAAAAAAAATCATTGGCAAGTGACCATGGTATAAGCGGGATAATTCCCGACGAGGTGTACATTTTCACCTGATAATGGACTCCGCGGAAGCAACTGTCCTCCTCTGCGCGTCGGACTGTTCACGCCTCCGCATCGTCCATTATCAGGTGATAATGTACACCTTGTCGGGCATTATCCCTTACATATATATCGTTCCCTTTATTTCATTACAATCCTTGCTATCGTATTACAGTGGCTGGGTAATTTTTACCTAGTAACAGTACGCATCGTTATGCTGCTATCGGAGATACATTTTATCATTGGCTAGAGAAAAGTCCTGTAACATCTGTGATTGGGTGGAAAACTGCTATATTTGAATCATTCATGACAGAAGCTAGTTTTCACAACATAAACTGTCACCTATGAATGAGTATAATATACAATGTAATATTACACAAACAAGGGAAGTAGTTAGTTGAATAAATGACAATGATTAATGTGTTATGTAACCAGCGGTGGCAGGAGGAAGAGGATTAAACAAACAAACACTCACTGTCTGTGCTTGTCACATCCTCCTCACTGTTTCCTCTGCTGTTGTTGCCTCTGCTTGTTTACCAGTGGCTTTGGTCAATTCACTGTGAAACCAGGATTTGAGATTAGGGTTTAAATGTGAAGCCAAAACAGCTTTTCTATTTAAATACGTCTCATATCCCTAACTTCAGTTATGCAACCGTGATTGAAGTTTAAATTCTGAACAGGCTGATTTGATTGGATGGACTGGGATTGTGTGTTCAACAGACAACAGGATACTGGGAGGGAGACTCCGAGGGGAGCTTTGCCTCTCCACAAAATTGCCAGGATGGGAGTTTTCACATGCTCCCTAAGGAAGTGTATACAGTACAGCTGAAGGGAGTTTTCACACGCTTCCTGAGGAAATGTTTACAGTACAGCTGAAGGGAGTTTTCACACATTACTAAGGAAATGTATACAGTACAGCTGAAGGGAGTTTTCACACGTTCCCTGAGGAAATGTTTACAGTACAGCTGAAGGGATTTTTCACACGCTCCCTGAGGAAATATATATAATAAAGCGGAAGAGGCATGTTGGTTTACTGACTCCTGGATATTGTGCTATTGTTTTACCTTTACTCCCCCCTTCACCTTGTTCCCCTCCTAGTCCCTCCTCCCCCCTTGTCCTCCTCTCCCTGGCAATATTTTGTTTAGCTAAGTAGAACAAACTGGATCCAAAGAGGTAGATCGTAATATAGATGGTTTGGGTAGGATTTGGGTTTTAGATGCTTCCTGGATGAGCAGGTTGAACCTGCACCGGGTAAACAGTCTCCACGGAGGACCTTGGCGTTGAAAACGTGCTTGTCTGGAGATGCGTGTGTGTTTAGAATTGTTCTGAGCTGGGAGAGTGGAGAGGAAGAGGAGGGAGAGGGTGAGGAAGGAACCAAGAGCAGACTAGTAGACATACTCTCCACAGATACACAGACAGATCATCGGAGGACACAGATACACCCTCCTCTCCTCTTTCCTCCACTCCTCTAGTTTCCTGTCTCCTCCCCTTCCCTCCTCCTCTGTACTTTCCACACTGCTCTATTCGCAATCCACCCCTTGCTCCTCCACAACAGTTAACTCTACAGGCAGAGTAGATGAATGACTCTTCTTCATCTGTAGAAATGCAAACTCACTCTGTCAGCGTCCCCCCCCTCCCACAGATGCACGCGCCTCTACCCTGCTCGAGCTCCTCCTCCGGCCCCTCTTGCCTATCCCCCTTTCTCCTTCTCTCTCTCTTCATCCTCCCCTTCCCTATCCCCCTTCTCGTCGCTCTCTCTCCTCGTCCTCCTCATCCCCGCCCTCCTCCTCCCCCCTCTTCTCCCCTCACCCTTCCTTTGGCTGCCAGAGGGATCCCAGTGTTCGTACATCTTGTATATTTAATATTGCCACGGGGGTGGGTGCTGTTGTTAACCAGGGCCCTAGAACGTTCTGCACGATCCCTACAACATCGCCACGGTAATGAAGATGAGGATGAGGTCGGGGTGGGAGGGGGGGTGACGACCCCCCATTGATGCTGAAATCTGGGGAAGGACGAGGAGACGAACTAGCATGAGCAAAGCACTGTGGGATACCCCCGGAGGGAGGCGATAATGACATAACTATCCTCCATTTCTCTCCTCTACCTCTCGCTCCTCCCTGTCTCCTCCATCTCTCTTCACTTCCCTCTCTCACATTCCTCCTCTCAGCAGTGGAGTGATTAGCGCTTCAGAGATGCATGCTGGGAGTTCAATTCAATTTCTGAAAGCTTGCATAAAACGAAAGGTGGAGGGAGAGATGGGGGGGGGTGAGAGATGGAGAGAGAAGGAGAGAGTGAGAGAGCGATGCAATGACCCGGAGTGATCTCTGGGCTAACCTTTCCCCGTCTCTGCCTGGTTGAGCTCTCACATCAACTTTCTGAGACACTCAAATAGAAAAATCCATTTCATTCCAAGAGAGGGAGAGAAAAAACTCCATCCAAAAAAAGAAATCCATCGTGGCTTGTCCTTGACTGTTCATACCCCCACCCCCCAAACACACACACACGCACGCATACAAACTGTACACACAAACACACCCTCCTCATCTCCATCTTGGTCTGTATTTATCTTGCATATTGGATATTCTGAGGTGTTGGATTATATCTTTCCAGAGGTAAAGCCAAAGGTGCAAGATCTAACGCTCTTACACTTCATCATACTCTGACTTCATCATACTCTGACCCTTAGCTTGGTCATCATCCCTCATTCATTTCTCTCTCTTCCTTTCTTTCCTTCCGTCTCTCTCACCTTCCCTCGCTCTCTCCTCCACCCTTCCCCAAGCCCTCCTCGTGCATAGCAAGCACTGGACCAATCGATCCCAGAGCAAGACAGGGAAGATGATGATATTACCACAGTAATTGTGACACTAGACCGAATCAATCAATCAGTCTATCTCTGAGCAGATCTCCAGGGAAATTAGTGAATTACATGAAAACTCATGTTGGTCGTTTCGATGAGTCTTTTCCCTGCTAAGCAGCAGAGGTGAGCTGTGTGTGCGCTGGTGACAGAAGGGAACCACCGGTTGACCTTCCTATCGATCACCGAGGTTCATTCAACCAGTTCAAAACAAGAACCCACAAGAAAAGTCTAGGGACGGTATTTTCAGGAAGTCCTTAGGGCTTGTTACTGGAAGTCGCTGTCCGTCATGTAATCCAACTGTGTGTGTTCCTCCTTAAGAAGAGCCTAATGTCTGCTGTGTGTGTGTACGCGTCTATGTGTGTGTGTGTGTGCATGTAAACACAGACCTGCGTCAAAGGTTAACCTCAGTAATATTAGTTTCATTATTATCCTCCTCACATCCATCTAGTGTTTATACACACATGCACTCAGTCACGCATGCAGGCACATACGCATATACACGCACACCTGCACACGCCCGCACACACACACACACGCGTAAACACACGGCCATGCACAAAAACACACAGGCGCACACATCCCCTCACTGTGTGTGTGCGCATGTGTAGGCCTGTCAGGATGAAAACCTGGGAAGGTATTTACGCCCTGCGTGGTGTCAATTCTGCCAGGTCTTTTATGAGCTGTGGAGAGGAGCGCTGGACCTTGGGACTAATAGACCTGGAGCTGCAAACACAACATGGCCCGGAAAACATGATTTATGTGTGTGTGTGTGTGTGTGGCGATGTGAATGTGTGTGTATACGTGCATGCATACATGTCTTGGTTTCTTTCTGTGAATATGAGCTTGACTGTTTGTGTGAGTGTGTGTGTGTGTCTTTTCTACCCAGTGTGTGTCAGTGGACTGGAGAGGATTGATGAATATTTAATTGATCAAGACTGAGGCAGATGGAGTAGAGAGATCAGGGTTAGAGAAGTCTCTGCTGTCCATTACTCTGGTCTGACAGGACAGTGGATTACAGTTGATTACAGCTAGTTAACGATTAATCCTAATTGTGTAAAATTGTATAATATTGGAAATATGTTATACCCTGGCTCTTTATTGTGAAAATATTTATTAGTATTAAGTGAATAGGAATATGCAATTAATTTTACATTTGTATTTATTTAGCAGACATTTTTTATCCAAAGCAATGCACAAATAGAACAAGTACAGCAGAAAAGTGCATAGTTCTGTACTGCATACAGCTCAGCTACCAGGCACAGTGTAAAGTAACCACATCTCAGCTACCAGGCACAGTGTAAAGTAACCACATCTCAGCTACCAGGCACAGTGTAAAGTAACCACATCTCAGCTACCAGGCACAGTGTAAAGTAACCACATCTCAGCTACCAAGCACAGTATAAAGTAACCACATCTCCGCTACCAGGCACAGTAGGAAGTACATTGCTACAGAAATAATCTCAACAACAGTGCAGCATTATAATACGGTGTGCAATGTTGAATGTTGTGTACGATTTCTGAGGGAGTATTTGTGTCGGAGCATCTCTAGATTTCTCTGAGCCTTCAGGAGTCCAGGTGAGGGATTCACACACTCACACAAACCCCCCACACACACGCACACTAGGCTAGTGGGTGGAAAATGACGTGTCTAAGTGCCTGTGGAGGGTTTTGTGTGTGTGTGTGCGTGTGCGTGTGCGTGTGTGTGTGTGTGTGTGTGTGTGTGTGTGTGTGTGTGTGTGTGTGTGTGTGTGTGTGTGTAGAGTACCGTACATGCTCTTCCAGCCCACACAGCAGTTAAAACTATGAGAGTTTCGAACTTGTGTATTCTCTCCAGTCCACCACAAACTGCTGACCGGAACTCCGTCTTTATTGAGGGCACAATCGTAACAGGCTGCACCAGCTCTGGACAGCACGTTACCATGGTGAGGTAGCAATGACTGCTCAGAAACCTAAGTCGTGTATTATGGGACATATAGTGGGCTACAGAGATCTGGAGCTCTTGTTGTGAGCTACGAGCGCTAATACGTTCCTCCATTCTAGAGAGTCTTTCTCTTTTTAATAAGCAAGAAAACCTTCGGATCTCCCGCACTGTACTGTGTTTTGTTTTTGTTATCGTATCAGGAAATACTTCATTAAATCAACACTGCAGGGAGATCCTCTGGTTCTGTGAACCATCTGTGTGTGTTTGTGTGTGTGTGTGTGTGCGTGTGGGCATGTGTGCGACAGTGTTTGTAAGTAGGTAAGCCTGTGTAAGCATGTGTGTTTGTAAGTATGTAAGCATGTGTGTGCGCGTGTGTGTGTGCACCATATGGTATTAGAGACCCAACATGCAGTAATTGTGCAACTTTAAGTGTGCTATCCGCTGGCCCTTGTAGCTCCCCTCTCTACAGCTGTTATAGTTGTTTATGCATGTTTCCCTCCTGGTTTTCTTCCTGTCATCAGATCAACTAATATCCTGTGATACTGTAATACCAGCCACTCTATACCCTGTGATACTGTAATACCAGCCCCTCTATACCCTGTAATACTGTAATACCAGCCCCTCTATACCCTGTAATACTGTAATACTAGCCCCTCTATACTCTGTGATACTGTAATACCAGCCCCTCTATACCCTGTAATACTGTAATACTAGCCCCTCTATACCCTGTAATACTGTAATACCAGCCCCTCTATACCCTGTAATACTGTAATACCAGCCCCTCTATACCCTGTAATACTGTAATACTAGCCCCTCTATACCCTGTGATACTGTAATACCAGCCCCTCTATACCCTGTAATACTGTAATACCAGCCCCTCTATACCCTGTAATACTGTAATACTAGCCCCTCTATACTCTGTGATACTGTAATACCAGCCCCTCTATACCCTGTGATACTGTAATACCAGCCCCTCTATACCCTGTAATACTGTAATACCAGCCCCTCTATACCCTGTAATACCAGCCCCTCTATACCCTGTGGTACTGTAATACCAGCCCCTCTATACCCTGTGATACTGTAATACCAGCCCCCCTATACCCTGTGATACTGTAATACCAGCCCCTCCTTACCCTGTAATACTGTAATACCAGCCCCCCTATACCCTGTGATACTGTAATACCAGCCCCCCTATACCCTGTGATACTGTAATACCAGCCCCTCCTTACTTTGTAATACTGTAATACCAGCCCCTCTATACCCTGTGATACTGTAATACCAGCCCCTCTATACCCTGTGGTACTGTAATACCAGCCCCTCTATACCCTGTGATACTGTAATACCAGCCCCCCTATAACCTGTGATACTGTAATACCAGCCCCTCCTTACCCTGTAATACTGTAATACCAGCCCCCCTATACCCTGTGATACTGTAATACCAGCCCCCCTATACCCTGTGATACTGTAATACCAGCCCCTCCTTACTTTGTAATACTGTAATACCAGCCCCTCTATACCCTGTGATACTGTAATACCAGCCCCTCTATACCCTGTAATACTGTAATACCAGCCCCTCTATACCCTGTAATACTGTAATACTAGCCCCTCTATACCCTGTAATACTGTAATACCAGCCCCTCTATACCCTGTAATACTGTAATACCAGCCCCTCTATACCCTGTAATACTGTAATACTAGCCCTTCTATACCCTGTGATACTGTAATACCAGCCCCTCTATACCCTGTAATACTGTAATACCAGCCCCTCTATACCCTGTGATACTGTAATACCAGCCCCTCTATACCCTGTAATACTGTAATACCAGCCCCTCTATACCCTGTGGTACTGTAATACCAGCCCCTCTATACCCTGTGATACTGTAATACCAGCCCCCCTATACCCTGTGATACTGTAATACCAGCCCCTCCTTACCCTGTAATACTGTAATACCAGCCCCCCTATACCTTGTGATACTGTAATACCAGCCCCCCTATACCCTGTGATACTGTAATATCAGCCCCTCCTTACTTTGTAATACTGTAATACCAGCCCCTCTATACCCTGTAATACTGTAATACCAGCCCCTCTATACCCTGTAATACTGTAATACTAGCCCCTCTATACCCTGTAATACTGTAATACCAGCCCCTCTATACCCTGTAATACTGTAATACCAGCCCCTCTATACCCTGTAATACTGTAATACTAGCCCCTCTATACCCTGTGATACTGTAATACCAGCCCCTCTATACCCTGTAATACTGTAATACCAGCCCCTCTATACCCTGTAAAACTGTAATACTAGCCCCTCTATACTCTGTGATACTGTAATACCAGCCCCTCTATACCCTGTGATACGGTAATACCAGCCCCTCTATACCCTGTAATACTGTAATACCAGCCCCCCTATACCCTGTGATACTGTAATACCAGCCCCCCTATACCCTGTGATACTGTAATACCAGCCCCTCCTTACTTTGTAATACTGTAATACCAGCCCCTCTATACCCTGTGATACTGTAATACCAGCCCCTCTATACCCTGTTATACTTTAATACCAGCCCCTGTATACCCTGTTATACTGTAATACCAGCCCCTCTATACCCTGTAATACTGTAATACCAGCCCCCCTATACCCTGTGATACTGTAATACCAGCCCCCCTATACCCTGTGATACTGTAATACCAGCTCCTCTATACCCTGTAATACTGTAATACCAGCCCCTCTATACCCTGTGATACTGTAATACCAGCCCCTCTATACCCTGTTATACTTTAATACCAGCCCCTGTATACCCTGTTATACTGTAATACCAGCCCCTCTATACCCTGTAATACTGTAATACCAGCCCCTCTATACCCTGTAATACTGTAATACCAGCCCCTCTATACTCTGTGATACTGTAATACCAGCCCCTCTATACCCTGTGATACTGTAATACCAGCCCCTCTATACCCTGTAATATTGTAATACCAGCCCCTCTATACCCTGTGGTACTGTAATACCAGCCCCTCTATACCCTGTGATACTGTAATACCAGCCCCTCTATACCCTGTGATACTGTAATACCAGCCCCTCCTTACCCTGTAATACTGTAATACCAGCCCCTGTATACCCTGTGATACTGTAATACCAGCCCCTCTATACCCTGTTATACTGTAATACCAGCCCCTGTATACCCTGTGATACTGTAATACCAGCCCCTCTATACCCTGTGATACTGTGATAGTCCTCTATACCCTATATACTGTAAATCTCCTCTAGCCTATTCCCTCTATTACTGTAATACTAGCTCCTCTATACCCTGTAATACTATAATGCTAGCTCATCTATCCTCTGCTCCGTAGACATATTTCCTCAAGATAAGCAATAAGGAAATGTTTTTCTTTTCTTTCGTAACATAATTAATCTACTTGGCTTTTTAGTTGTGTTCCCAAATTCTCATATAACCCATTTTCTCTCCTGAATAATCCTTCCCTGTGGCAATGTGTATTTTATGTACAAAGACGGATAGTGAGGAGAGCTTTCAGCTTGTTTAGAGTTCTGTTGCTCTGGGTGACGAGTCACAGGCGGTCCCATGAAATCCGAACGTTCGCGTTGTGACGGCGTGGTCGTCTCAACCTGGATACGTTCAACCCACCGCAGGCATAATCAGAACTTCAGCAGAGCCCCCAGCAGAACCGTTGGAATTCAAGAACGATCCCCTGTGTGCGATGAAAATGGCAGGTGTCTTATCCAATCAATGTGGTGCGGGCCAGCAGTGACCTCGTTGGGCCGGGAGACAGCAGTAATCAGCCTAGAGGAGGCAGACTCCTCCATCACACTGGGTCCCTGCATTGATCCCTCTCTTCCTCCGGCAAATGCCAAAGATTATGATAAATAAGCCCATTAATCACAGAACTCGTGAAGCAGGGTGCGATTGCTTTGGTCTGGAGCTTTGTTAGACCAGGAACGGTCGGGTCAGGCGGCCCTGTAGAGATAGCCGAACCCCGGAGCTCACGCACACACTTCGCACACGTGCATGTACGCACACACACACACACACACACAGACGTGTTCAGTAGAACCATTTCACCTACCAATTACAGCACATCACCTTGACACCTACATACGCAGGTGTGGGTGTGTGTGTGTGCGTGTCCCTCCTCCCACACAGCCCACTGCAGCACATCACTTTGGCCCAGATCTGCTGGCTCTACAATAGAGTGATGGAAACGGGATCCTGGTGTTCGCTGCCAGCTTTTGTTGCTGTTGATTTGTATTCAAATCAGGGCGTCGAGCCATGTAGATGAGATTCGCTTGTGTAAAGGCTTGTTGTGTTCCTCGCGCTCCCTCCACAACACCACAGCCACAGCTCAGGGGCTTGTCGTGGTGCTGATTCCCTCAGTTCTACATCTTCGTACATCTGAAAGGAAGCTATTGAAACGCCACAGTGAGACAATGGTGGCCCAGGTGGGAACAGGTGGTGTGGAGCAGCTCGTTGTGGCGGCCTGGGGGGCCTGGGGGGCCTGGGGTGGGGGGGGGGGGGGTGTGTGGGGTGGTATTGGTTAGGGGGCTGTAGGGACATGATGAATCGTCATGTGCATGGCTTGTGGGGTAGGGCTGGGGGGCATCTTCCTACCTCTCCTGTCCTCGCCTCTCCTGTTGTCCTTTGCTCCTTCTCTTTCTCCTCACCCCTCCCCTCCCCTTCCCTCCCCTCCTCTTCTTTCCCTTTTCTCCTCCCCTCTCCTCAGTGTTTTACTCAGATGAGACATTAAGCCAGGCCAGGTAGGGGATGAAGCCCCGCCCCCTGACACCAGGGTTAAAGAGAAATGTACAAACAGCATAGACATCGGCGACCTTGGCAGGCTGTAGTGTGTGTGTGTTTTTATAACTCTCTTCTCTCTCCTCTATCTTTCCCCCACTCTCTCCTCTCCCTCCTCTGGCATCCAGTGTCCCTCTCTCTCTCTCTATCTGTTCTCTCTCTTCTCCAGTTCTCTCTCTCTCTGGTGTTATTACTTCTGGTCTCTGTAGTAAGATGAATACAGAGATGAGAGGGATGGAGGAAGGATAAGAGGATGGAGAGGAGGAAGGAAAGGAGGGAGGATAGGAGGCAGGGAGAAGGAGTAGAGGAGGGAGGTAAGGAGGGAGGGAGGAGGAGTAGAGGGAGGTAAGGAGGGAGGGAGGAGGAGAGGAGGGAGGTAAGGAGGGAGGGAGGAGGAGAGGAGGGAGGTAAGGAGGGAGGGAGTGAGGAGGAGTAGAGGGAGGTAAGGAGGGAGGGAGGGAGGGAGGAGGAGAGGAGGGAGGTAAGGAGGGAGGGAGGAGGAGAGGAGGGAGGTAAGGAGGGAGGGAGGAGGAGAGGAGGGATGGAAGAGCTAGGGAGGAGGGAGGTAAGGTGGGAGGAGGAAAGGAGGGAGGGAGTGAAGGAGGGAAGGAAGGAAGGAAGGAAGGAGGAAGAGAGGAGGGAGGTAAGGTGGGAGGCGGAGGGAGGGAAGGAAGGAGGAGAGGGGGAGCAGCTGTGTGTTTTGGAGGTGGACCAGAGTTGGTCCAGATGCATCATATTAACTGGTGTGAGGAGAGAACATTCTCCACTAAACGCAATCTCCTCTCAACACCACTCCACACACCAGCTGCTAATACACTACATTACCCAGGGTGCAACTGAACCAGTGCGCCAACATGGTTTAGAATGACCCTTATTGACACACTTGGGGCTGTACTTACTTGTAATGGAGTGTAAATGTAATACAGTACATCTAAATCTGCCGTATTCGAGGGGCTGGAGCCAGTGCTATCGTGCCAGGTAGTTGAGATGTGGTTAATTTGCACTAGTGTTGCAGTACTCCAGATCGGTCATGGTCTCGGTATCGTCTCGGAATCTACCGCATTCTTTCTTGGTCTCCGTCCAAGAGGTCTCTGGGTTATATTTCAAGACCACAACAGGGAAAATCACGACATTTCCTGTGCTTTATCAAAAAAGTTTGTTAACATTTACTGCGATAACATGCAAAAACTTCAATCAATAATTGAGCTTTTTCTAACTTGAAACTTGGAACGGCTGTCACGGCTTGGAACGGCTGAACGGCTTCCCTAGTGACCAGAAATCGTATCTAGTGATTTAGCGACTTTCCACAGAGACATTCCATCTTGTCTGGTGCTCGATACAGTCTTGATCATGACTTAGTCTTGGTTTAGCTGGTTTGGACTTCACCACTGCTTTGCACTGTGCCACAGACCCTTTCTTGACTCTTACCACCCGAATACTGCAAAAATACTGCATGTCTGTAACAACCATGACTTTCTGATCCAGGATCTTTTATTTACTATCGCTTTGGATGAAAACATCTGCTTAAATGAATTCAATTTTAAATGTAATGGGCTTGCTGATGAAAAGGGCAGGGATTATTTTGATGAAATCCTTGACCTTTCATCCCAGGTATTACATTATGTAGTTTGGGCCTTGCTGTGCCCCAGGACATGGGGGCGGATTGAGGGTTTAGGAACAGGGTTGTGCGGTGCTGCCATTGTCTGTGAGGGTGTACAGTACGTTATAGGAACGGACATTAACATATTCAAGCGTTTTAATCATTCAGAGAGATTTACTCCAAAGCTTCCAATCCACTTCAGTTGGCAGCCTAATCTACAAGCATCCCATACTCTATAACATTGACATGATGAAGAAATCTTCATTGGTTCAAACTTCATGGGATCCAAACTTCAAATGAACATCTTTAATAGCTAAGGAATAACCTGTCAACAAAGACCATCTCTGGGTGGCCGTTTTTTGGATATTACTTGCCAGCACCCCTTATATCAGAGGGAACAGACACACCTGATTTACACAGGTTAAACCTCTTCCTGACACAGTACAATACAGTATATCACATGTAATTCCTCAGGTCCCCGTAGTAGAACAGGAAGGTTAATCCCAAGCGACATACAACATTTCGAACCTGCAACTTCTTGATCTCAGGTCAGATACTGTCCTCATCTGTACTAGTCCTGTAGGAGGTCAGATACGGTCCTCATCTGTACTAGTCCTGTAGGAGGTCAGATACGGTCCTCATTTGTACTAGTCCTGTAGGAGGTCAGATACGGTCCTCATCTGTACTAGTCCTGTAGGAGGTCAGATACGGTCCTCATCTGTACTAGTCCTGTAGGAGGTCAGATACGGTCCTACTGAAGCAGCATGGCTTTCTGTGACTATCGTCCTCCTCCTCCCTCTCGTTTTCCTCTTTCCTCTCCTCCACTTCCTCTTCCTCCTTCCTCTGTTCTTCTACTCTGTTCAGCTCTCGGCTCATCTTGTAAATCGGACCCCTCCCCCCATGGTGTGTAGACTGTGTGGAAGGTGTTGTGGCGGTGGTGTGTAGGGTGTGTGTGTGTGTGTGTGTGTGTGTGTGTGTATGGTGTGTGTGTGTAGGGTGTGTGTGGCGGGGGACAGCTGAGTCACACAACTACATGGACAAATGACAAGATCAAATAACGTCCATCTTGTCTTATCTCTCTCTCTCTCTCTCTCTCTCTCTCTCTCTCTGTCTCACTCTATCCGTCACGCACATGCTCTCAGCTGTATCTCCCTCTGCTCCATTCCAGCCCTCCCTCTCTATCCATGTCTCTCTCCCTCCCTCGCTCTGTCTATCATATTATTGTCTCTGATTGGAAACTGTAACTCCCTCTGTCTTCCCAGCGCCTCCGTGGATAATGATATCCTATCACTGCTGCTTAGGTGAGGCTGATTGCCTCCTTGAAATCTCCTCGCACGATGCTCCCGCAGGAGACGGAGGCAGATGAAGAAAACAAATATTTAAACTGGCTAAACAATGTCTCCAAAATCCATACAATAGTGACGCTATTTATGGGTTTAGTCTGTGAATTAGCTTGATGTTCAACAGCGGATTCAATTTCTGCTGCGTGGAACATCTCACAACTCTCTCTCTCTCTCTCTCTCTCTCTCTCTCTCTCTCTCTCTCTCTCTCTCTCTCTCTCTCTCTCTCTCTGCCACTCACCTCTCTCTCTCTGCTCTCTCTCTCTCTCTCTCTCTCTCTCTCTGTGTCTCTCCCCATCCTCTTTCTTTCCCCCCTCCTACAGCGTCAGGGTGAGGTGTTGTGACAGATGTTGAGACAGGGGGTGGGGGCAGGGCTAAGTTTAGCCCGGGCCCTTCTAATAGTTCAGCTCCAGGTCAGGCAACCACTGTGGTAATAGCCAGTGTTCTGTACACCTCTACCCCTCCAGTCCTCCATCCCTCCACCCCTCCACCCCTCCATCCCTCCATCCCTCCATCCCTCCACCCCTCCACCCCTCCACCCCTCCATTCCTCCACCCCTCCATCCCTCCACCCCTCCACCCCTCCATCCCTCCATCCCTCCACCCCTCCACCCCTCCACCCCTCCATCCCTCCACCCCTCCAGTTCTCCATCCCTCCACCCCTCCATCCTTCCACCCCTCCATCCCTCCACCCCTCCACCTCTCCACCCCTCCAGTCCTCCACCCCTCCAGTCCTCCACCCCTCCACCCCTCCATCCCTCCACCCCTCCATTCCTCCATCCCTCCACCCCTCCATTCCTCCATCCCTCCACCTCTCCATCCCTCAACCCCTCCACCCCTCCATTCCTCCATCCCTCCACCCCTCCACCCCTCCATCCCTCAACCCCTCCACCCCTCCAGTCCTCCATCCCTCCACTCCTCCCTCACAGCCAGAAAGAGGGCCACATCTGGCCCTGTTTGCCATTAAGTTGCTGCCAAAGAGAGATGCTTCTGCACACACACCCACACACACACGCACACACACCCTATATACACACCCCCTTTACAGACCCCATACACACACACACACACACCTTATATGCACACACCCTATATACACACACCCTTTATGCATCCTATATACACACACCCTATATACACACACCCTTTACAAACCCTGTCCTTATAGAGGACATCCTCACCCAGACTCAGTGCAAATAGATATGTAGTATATTATCAGATAAATCTTCATTCGTGTAGTCGTGCTTTAACATGACTGTAAATACCTGTTCATGCAGTAACTGTAAATGAACCTCATATCGCACACAGCTCCGCTTGACTCGAGCATTAAGACAAGTTAATATCAGTCATCCAGCCATCTGCGTTATTAACCGTTCGTGTGTGTGAACACCAGGGGCAGTCTGGGGTGGGGGCGGGGGGGGGGGGGGGCGACTACCCCAACACGAAGACGGCATATTGAAATTGAAACCAGGAGGTGTAGTGAGTTTCTGCTTTCATGTCGAGGGAGAGGCATGACAGATATTGTGTGTGCATGGATACCTCTGCAGACCCTCAGTGATTTACTGTAGCCAGGCCCTTTCTGCTCCCCTCTCACACTGAACATGTCTGGAATAACTGTCTCCTTCCATCTTCCACTCACCGCTCACAGCCTTTTTTATACTCTGGTACCATCCCCTCTCGTTCCCTTTCTCTCTAACTCTCTCGTTTTACGTCTCTCTCTCTTTTCCCTCTCCCTTCTCCGCCCTCTCTCTCTTCCACTCTCCCTCTTTCTCCCTCTCGACATAATCTTCCTCCATTTCTCCTCTGTATCTCTGTCCCTCTCTCTCTCCCTCTCTGTCTCTCCCTCCCTCCCTCCCTCCCTCTCCCCGAGAAGGGTGTCAGCTCTCAGCAGGGCGTCCATTTTGAAAGTACCTCGGCTCCTCTCCAGTGGGCGTCTGCTAAGGAGAGAGAGATGGAGAGATAACTGAGGGGTTGGAGGACAAGAGAGGCGGAGAGAGAGAAGGAACGAGGGACCGAGAGGAGAAAGAAGATGAGAAAAAGGCAAAAGAGGAAAAAGAATGATTAAAAGAGAAGAGGAAGGTAGAGAGAGAAGGAAAGAAATGGTGAGGAGGGGAAGAGAGATAGAAGTAAAGATGTCCGCCGGGAAAGGCAAGTCACGAAGACGAAGTGTTCAGATTTCCAAAATCTCTGTGAGAGATCAGCTGTCGCACAGTTCAAAAATTATCATCCGAGGTAAAACTCGTTTCACATTTCTTAATCAATCAGACCAAATAAAATATAGGATCTAATAAGCCTCGTGGAGGCTGTGCAGGATGGAATGCCCCGACACACGTTTAAGGGCAGAGAATCTGTGAAATATGAACATGAAACGTCTCTTCCTTATTTGTTATTCATGCATGAGCTTCAAGCGCTCTGGTTTCATTCATATCATACTTCAAATGATTTAGAAATCAGGCCTCGGGGGGGGGGGGGGGGGGGGGGGGAGCAATGGAGGATGAGGGGGGTGGAGGGGGGGGGATGGGGGGGGGGGGTGGACAGGAGAAACACCTCCTGGTTCTTCAGAGCCTCTGTAATTATTTCTCCGGCAGTCAGACGGACGCCCGGAGGCTGATGAAAGCCCAGCAGGTCCTGGGGTCCTGAGAGGACGGCGTGCCTCCTCCACGAGCCCTCCATCACTGAGGCATCATGGGAAATCTCTTCTCTGCAGCTGGACGCTCCTCGGCACTCCTGTTTTTCTTCTCAGAGATGGATTTCTAAAGAGCAAGTCTCTGAGGTCATTTCCTGACCAGGCGTTCTTGTTCCTGTTTCGGTACGAGACTGCCTTGTCATCCTCTCATTCCTTTGGGGGAGAGGTTCTCTCAACCCTCCCCCCCTCTCCTAAACGGGACAACGAAACTCGGATGTCTCTCGCCCGCTCCGCTCCCCTACGTTGCTGCTACTACGACGGTGGGAAGACAAGAGGATGAGGGGGGACCTGTTTGATTGGACCGTTGCTGGTCTCAGTTTCCTAACCG
This sequence comes from Osmerus eperlanus, assembly GCF_963692335.1. Classification (NCBI taxonomy): domain Eukaryota; kingdom Metazoa; phylum Chordata; class Actinopteri; order Osmeriformes; family Osmeridae; genus Osmerus; species Osmerus eperlanus. The sequence continues at coordinate 8,181,295 of NC_085029.1, read as the reverse complement.
CTGGCTGGCAAGCGCAGTCCTGTCCGCCAGACGTCATCTGTGATCTCAGGGATCTGTGAGGAGGACGTGTCCAGGGAGTCTCCTTCATCCCATCCTCCCTGACGCAGGCCCGCCTATGGGTCACCTTGATCTCCCTGTCTCACGGAGGTTTGGCCATATATAACAGCATATCACGTATCATTTTCATGCAGAGATGCAGTGGCTGTGGTGATGGAGAGCTGAAAAAAAGATCAAGACATGATATTTCTATATCATGAAAATGTTCAAATATATATGCTGTGTGTTATAGAGAAAGAGCGCTCTGGTCACATTGTGCTCCCTGGCTGCTGTCTCTCATTCTTCTCACGGCAATTAAAGCGAGGGAGGAGGGAGAGAGAGAGAGAGAGAGAGAGAGAGAGAGAGAGAGAGAGAGAGAGAGAGAGAGAGAGAGAGAGAGAGAGAGAGAGAGGATGAAGGGAGGGAGGGAAGCGAGATCAGTGTGAGATATGGGGTTTATTTGATGAAGTGTGCGCTCGCTAATGGAGTTTCTCTTGTTTGATAGCAGGTGATGCGTCTCCGACGAGGCAACGCGCCCTCTCTCATCAGCCATCCGCTCATCCGTTTGTTTTCCTGTCGTTCGTTTCGGCGCCGTTTCATTTCCAGTTTGTCCCGTCTCCTCCCCTGCTCCTCCATGTTGCCGCAGCTGCAGCCAGCCGCCTGTGCCTCGAGGAGTTCAAGAGGTCACACATTCCACCACCCCGACAAGGGACTGGTGTGACCTCAGAGACAGGAGAGATGCGTCACCTCAGTGATGGAAGGATACAAGGAGAGATGTGTCACTATTTTATTTCTAGGTGTTCTTCTTCGGTGGTGCAGTGATGGGGAGCAGATGAGTTGTCAGGGGAGGGATTAGCAGGGATTATCGAGATGTTGTGTCCCACCCAGCTGGACTCTTATAGGCTGGGTCAAGACTCCCTGTACCAACACTGTTACTGTGTGTCCGCTGGTAGGAGGAGGAGGTAGGGGAGTGGGGAGGAGGAGGTAGGGGAGAGAGGAGGCTGAGTCAAACTAGCTGTCACGGTTCACACGGCGTCTTAGCGCCGATCTGTGTCACCGGAATATTAGACGCACCTGTTTTGTGTTGACTTATTAGGATGGCTATATGAGCTGAGCTGTGTCTGACCTCGTTGTGAAGTCTTATTCTTTGTTTTGTTATCGATGGCCGTGTGGCGTTTGCTCTTTGTTCTGTATCGTGTTTATTTCTACGTAAAGTTCTCGCGCACTTTCATCCCAAAACGCAGATTCCTTGCCTGCTTTATCACACTAGCTTTGTTAATGTCTTCTTTATTATGTAGTGAGATGTGTTTGAATGTGTAATGGTGTCTGTGAAGAGTTTGTCAGAGTTTCCCTCCTGGCTTCGCTCCCTCTACCACCCCAGGGCTCCCCGCAAGCTCCACACAACTCCAGGAAACTATCACGTTATACTATTCACACACACACAGACACACACACACACACACACGCACACAACTTCAGATGAAGTGTGCAACCTTGAATATTAACTGCTTTTTACATCACCTATCAGACAGACAGTGTATTGTTTAAAGGATTCATCATCCACTCAATTCAGTCATCAATTGATTCATACTTCCATCCATTAATTCACTCATTTGTCTATGTATTCATCTATTGATTCAGCTTTTATTAATCCATTCATTCATCCATCAATCTATTAATTTGCCCCATCAATCTATTAATTTGTCCATCCATCCATTGTGTATTTCATCCACATATTGATTCCGATAGAATTCATCCATACATCCATTAATGTATCCATATCTCAATTCAGTCATTCAGTCATCAATCCATCCTTTCATCCATCCATCCATTCATTAATAAATGTATTAATTTATCCATTCATTCATTCATCCATCCGTTGATCAAACTATTCATTTATCCGTTCATCCATTCACCCATTCCATTCCGTTTAAATGTAGCACAGTGACAATGGAACACTCCGGAGGCTAGCAGAAATACTAATTAGCACGCTGGTTTGAGGCGTGTGTGTCTGTGTGTGTGTGTGTGTGTGTCCTTTTTACAAAGTGGTGACGCACGACACCACAGATAATCTGGTGAAACAGCTCTCAGTAATTACAAATCTGCCACACCTAATCCCTCATCCTTCACACTCTCTTTCTCTCTCTTCACTCTGTCATTCTCTCTTCCTCCACTCTCTCTTTCTCTCCCTCCTTTACTCTGTTCACTCTCTCCCTCTCCACTCACTTTCTCTTCCTTCACTCTTTCTCTATTTTCCCTGTCTCTCTCTTCTTTCACTCTCCCTTTTTCTCTCATATTTATCTCTCACCATTCATGATCTCTCTTTCTCTTCCTCACTCACTCTTCTCTTCCGGCATCCCTCCATCAACTCTGCTCTCGCATGCTTCATCTTGCAGGCTGAGTGACAAAACAGATGTACACTCACGTAGGCTTAGACAAGCACACACACACGCACGTGTGGATTTGCATGCACTCACACGCTGGCATACCACACACAAACACATATGTTCACACACACACAAATGGTCACTCACTGCACTTTAGCTCAAGTCAAGCCTCGATACACAGCTTGCACACCAGTACATTTCCCATTTTGTAACGTACGATCATCCACATGATTACTGTAAGACCGACACACACACACACACACACACCCCACACACAGCGCCTGCAGAGGTCAAAACCCACATACGCACTCCTAGCTGTAAATGACTTTCAGTTTTAGATCTTCATGAGATCTTTCAGAGGTTCTACTCAACTCCCTCACAAAGGATCTTGTCTTGTGAATCCCTTCGACCTTGTCCAATAATGTGCACGCGCGCACACACACACACACGCCTCCCTGTGAAGCAGCTCCATGCTGGGACGGAGGCCGCGTTTGAATAGTAAAAATCTTTTTTAGAACTCTGTGAAGCACTGGCCTCCTGTACAGGACAGAGGAGAGGCGTTTGTTTCGCCCCCTGTGTGCGCGCCTGATTTGGCCCTCAGCCGGGTGGGGACAGCAGGGCTGCACTTAGAAGTCCAGGCTGCACATCTGTCATCTCTCCCCGCCAGGAACACGGCCCACATCTGACTGCTTCTGAACTGATTAGATTCTCTCCTCATGTTCTCTCCCCTCCTCTCCTCGCTCTTCTCTTTCATCACCTCCTCTCTTCTCTCTCCGGCGCGCACACAGGGGGCGAAACAAACGCCTCTCCTCTGTCCTGTACAGGAGGCCAGTGCTTCACAGAGTTCTAAAAAAGATTTTTACTATTCAAACGCGGCCTCCGTCCCAGCATGGAGCTGCTTCACAGGGAGGCGTGTGTGTGTGTGTGTGTGCGTGCGGTTACATGCGTGCGTGTGTGTGTGGGTGTATGTCTGTGCTTTTTGCTCATTTGCATTGTTTCCACTTGCACAACCCCTTATGCACCTACTCATCATGACCTCCTCCTGCAAGTGATCTTTAGTTTCACAGAAACAGAGTGTCATCTCCAAAGTGTTACACCCAGTCATACGTGTCTGCTGCTGCGCTTGTCTCCTCTCTCTTCTCTCCTCTCACTCGCTCTTTTCTCCCCTCTCCACTCTCTCCCCCACCTCTCTCCCCCTCTCTCCTCTCTCTCTCTCTCTCTACCTCGCCCCTCTCTCTCCTCTCTCTCCCTACCTCCCCTCACTCTCTCCCCTCTCACTCTCTCCTCGACCTCCTTCTCTCTCTCCTCTCTCTCCCCTCGCTCAGCTCGCCGTCTCTCTCTCTCTCCCCCCTCTCTCCTCCTCCCTTTCTCTCTCCTGCCCCCCCCCATCCCCCCAGTGAGCAGCTCTAGTTTGTATGGTAATGTAGACCACGGCGCGGGCCCATGACAGCTGACACGGCGCTTATTGAATCGCTCTCAAACCGACGGCAGGCGAGACGAGGCGCGGTGGAATAACAACCAACTTCCTGCTGGGCCCGCAGCCCACAGAGCCCCTCGGTAACGCGCTCGGAGTTTCGTGGAAACAGATTTGCATTTCCTGCTCTGCTGGTTGGGGTGTGCTGCGAGGAGAGTGACCAGATTAGTGTCTCTATCCACCTATCCTACCAGTAGGTAGTAGAGGCCACAGAATACAGAAATATGGAAACACACACTTCTGGCTCTGCTAGGCCCAGAATGCCATGAGAGAACCCTGAAAGAACCATATGGTACCAGAGAGAACCTTGACAGAACCGTACTCTACGAGAGAGAATCTTGCAGTCCAGACAGACATGGTGGGACACTGTGAAAGCTGTTTCTGTGGACACATAATAGAAAACCCAATGATTTCTATTAGAGCTCCTTATCAGGGCTGGCCAAGAGATTAGCCCCTCATAACACTCTCTCCTCACTGTGGGATACAAATCTGTTTGAAATTCTGCCTGCTTTTAGACTCTGGAGAGTACTGGAGGGGAAGGGGAGAGAGGAGGGGAGAGGGGGAGACTAGAGAGGGAGAGCAGAGGGGGATAGTAGAGAGGGGAGACAGAGAGGGAGAGAGATGGGTTAGAGGAAGAGGGGGAGACAGAGGGAGAAAGGAGGAAGAGAGAGAGAGAGGGAGAGAGAGGAAGGGGAAGAGTGGAGAGGAATTGAGTTATGCAGTGCTAAACTGCTTTAATGTTGTTCTTTATTCCAGACTGGTCTCACTCTGTCTCTCTGCCTGCCTGCCTGCCTGCCTGCCTGCCTACCTACCTGCCTGCCTGCCTGCCTGCCTGCCTGCCTGCCTGTCTGTCTGTCTTTCGTGCTTCAGAGACAGAGAAACAGTTGGTTATCTGGAGGATGACAAGGATGGAGAACGGAGGTGGCGAGGATGATACCTGTCCCCTCCTGTTTCTCCTCTCCTGTTCCCCCTCTCCTTCCTATCTCCCCCTCCACCTCCATGATGGATCTGTGTGTGTTTCCCACCGGGTGTGTTCCATTTGTTATCGTGCCCCAGAGAGGGGCGGCGTGGGCGGGAGGGGCTCTCTTTGTCCGCCAGCTTGTATATCCTCGGCCATTAACAAGGTGACAGGAAGGGTTAGCTTGACGGACATGTTCATTGTTCTCTTGGCTGATGAGCTAATGAGCCTGCATAGCTGCCAACTCTCACTGTTTTGCCGTGCGACACGCATTTCAACCATTTCTCACGCTCTCACGCCACACATTGTATATCTCACGCTGAAAAGCCAACGCCAAACAAGTAGCCAAGTTAACGTTGTAAACAGTCACGGACGAGGCGCAGGTTAACGGAGTGAAGCATCATTGACGCGCAAACAGCCGTGTAAACTTTTCTTGGGGTGGGGGGGGGGGGGGGAGTGTAGCTCGCGCAAGCTCGTCTAAGGAGGGGGTTTTGGAAAAGTTGGAAGCCCTGAACCCGTCATGCTAGGCTAGCAAGATATGACTAACAGGATCAGGCTAGCAGAAATAGACTGGCCAAAACAGGCTATCAGGACCAGGCTAGTAGGATTAGTTTAGCACCTGTAGGCTAGCAAGACTAAGCTTGCAGGAGAAGGCTAACCGGGTTCAAGCCAGAAGGAAGATGGAGAGCGAGAGAGAGAGAGGGGTGAAGAAAGAGAAAGAAAGAGTGAGAGCGAGTCACACCATGAACAACCCTGACTGAGACTAGCAATGTGTGCCTCGCATACATGCGTGAGTGGTCGACCCGGGTGCACCGAGGGTCCCAGGAATACCGGTCTCAGTTTAAACATTATTTATTTAGTTACACAGGTGAGTGTACTGTTTACTGTTTTCTGACTCAAGTCTCCTGAATTGTATGTTTTTTAGCATCTGACTGGTATGACACCATCTGGTAATCAACACACTCTGCCCTGCAAATACACACACACACACACACACTCCCCCACAAACACACCCACACCCACGCACACACATCGTACGCCATCACACATCATGTTGGTCTTGACAGGTACTTAGCGCCTCTGCTACATCCTATTGAGATGGTGTTCCCCCAGTGATTAAAAGTCCCCTTCGTTCAGCGTCAACGGCCCTGGTGTTAGCCCCATTACGCTAATGCTAAACCTTGATAAAGAGGCTATTGATGAAGTGTGGTAAAAAGCCTGTGTGAAGCAAACACCCCTGGCTAGCTGTTAGCTTAGCCCGTTAGCTTAGCCTAGCCTGTTGATAGCCTAGCCCGCAGTAGCTGTGTTGTAACAATATTATAATGTTATACATTTAGCAGACGCCATTTATCAAAAGTTGGATACAAAATATGTTTTGTACTGCAGAAAATCTAGGATTAGAAGTGCGTAGTTCTGATAATATTCTGGTGGTGTAGAACACACATTCTCTTTTTCTCAGGTTTTAATTTGTATTATTTCTAAATCCCTCCGGATGGTATTTGTCATTTCCATCCCTGTTCCATCTCTGTTTGACTTTTTGGAACAAAACCAGTTTCCACAAGAATAATATTTAAATCATCTTCTCTGAGGTGATGATGAGTTTGAAATTGAGAGCTTGAACATTGTGACAAGTCCTTTAATGTGGCTCCTTATTTATTCTGATTATGATGTTATTTTCCGTTTGTGCTTCCGTAAGCGGTTCTTCCAGAGCTCCCCTCCTCTCTGAGGAAGAGGAGGACCATGAAGGAGTCCTCCGTATCAGCACATTAGAGAGGATGGCAAGACACACTTTTATATTCACTTGATGTTCGTCCAAGAATTTTGCCTTTGAGTAAGTGTTTTTAGGTGTGTGTCAGTGTTTGTGGGGGGGTCTGGATATGTGTGTGTGAATGTGCGTGGGTGTGTGTGCATGTGTGTGTGCGTGTGTGTGTGTGAGTGTGTGTGTGTGTGTGTGTGCATGTGTGTGTGTGTGTGGGTGTGCAGCAGAAGGTCTCTAGTGTTGTGTCTTAGCATCTGGACCTGGTAAAGGAGGTCATGGATGGAAGGTGTGTGTGGTGTTTGTGTCCAGGTCTGATCTCCAAACCGTCCCCTTCACCTGAATCCAGACACACACACACACACACACACACTCCAACCAGCATACCCCTAAACTCCACCATTCCCGCCCCCTCCCTGCCACACTGTACACCCCACACCCACCCCCTCCACACACACACACACACACATCCCCCCAGGACAGCTGTGTGTGTGCTGCAAACCACACCATATATCCATGTCCCCTTTTTACAGCATGTCAGTAGGAAATGAAAGTGTGTGTATAATGTGTGCTAGCACATCAGGGTGATGTATAGTGCTGCTGGAGGGGGATGTGTGTAAGTGTGTGTGAGCGTGTATGAGACCTGCCATTTCGGCCTATTAATAGGGGTGTTTAAGACATTGCCAGGTTCACTGTTACCCCGTGTGTGACTGTTGCCGTGCATGGTGTGTCTTTGTGTGTGTGTGTGTGTGTGTGACTGATGCCCTGCCTCCCCAGGCGTATTCTGGGATCTATCAGGGGTAATAATTATGTGTACGTTTACGACAAGGCTCCGGATTTAAGCGATCGATCCCCGCGCACTCCAATTCCCATTCCACCTATGGATTTCCTGTCGTTTGTCTGAAGGATTTAGGAGTGGGCGCCATTTTACCTCTCCATCGGTCTTGCTCTCTCTCACTTTCTTTCTCTCTCACTCTCCTCCCCCTCTCTTTCTCTCGTTCTCCTTCCCTTCTTCTCCTGCCAGAGCACTCATGAAAGATATCGCTGGCCAGCCCAGTAGTACCTTTAACCAGACATGACTCATCACTTCTCTAATGTATTTTTCGTTCTTTTCTAGTTGTTGCTTTGGCGTCGTCTCTTCCCTCGCCCGGCAGTTCTGCTGGTTGGAGCGATGAGCAGTTGACAACAAGACGAGGGGCTGGAAGTTAGATGCGATAATGCAACGGTGGAGGATGGGGGAGAGTGGGTGTGTGTGTGTGTGTGTGTGGGGGGGGGGGGGGGGGTGTGTGATGGGGACGGCCTGCGAGAGTTGGTGGGGGAGAGTAGGGGATGGGGATAGTGGTGGGGGGAGGAGCAGGCCCTTCTATAACTTCAAGCACTTTTGAACAACGGCGGAGGGGGTCATATTAAGCTGTAATTCTACAAATAAATGTCAAATGCAAGACCGCCCACACACACATTTCCCTGTTTATGTTAAGTGATGTCAAAGTACAGGAAAATGCCCTGGACAGGAAGTGATGAAATTGCTGGAGATTATCTGGCCATTTGGAGTGTGTGTGTGTAAAGTAGCTCTCTTCTCAGCAGAGCAGTCAGCCCCCCCCCAGCTGTTCTGGTTACGCAACACTCCCAAAACCTGCTCCGTTACCATGGACAGTGCTGCCATGGTGACGGGTCCTCCAGGAAAGCCATGAAGGGATTTTCCAACACTCAAGGAATCTTAGAAGGAACCTACTGACTCTGCCACCCTTTCCACACACTCACACACACTCACACTATCTCCCTCTCTCTCCCTCTCTCTCCCTCTCTCTCCCTCTCTCTCCCTCTCTCTCCCTCTCTCTCTCTCTCTCCCTCTCTCTCCCTCTCTCTCCCTCTCTCTCGCTGTCTCTATCTATGTCTCCCTTTCACTCTCGTCCCCGCCCCCCTCCGCGCCCCCAGCTGTGTGTTGCCAAGGACTCATCTGCATATTTGCATGCTTATCTGAGGGGAGACTGGGACTGGGAGCGGCGACTCTGATGTCACATCTTGAAAATGGAACGCGACAGAGTTCCATTAGAAGTCCTGCATGTGGCCACCCGGTTATGAGAGTCTGGTGTGTGAGTGTGTGTGTGTTTGAGTGGGAGTGTGTGTGTGCAGAGAGAGTATGATAAGCCATCCTGCCCCCCTCCCATGAGAACCATGTGGTTTCCCGTCTTCCCCAGCCAAGCCTTCCATAAAACCTCTCTGGCAGGCCCAGCCTCCCTCAGCACAGTCCCTCTGTCCTCCTGACCAGTCCTCCAGCCTCCCTCCCCCTCCCCCTGTGTTGCCTGAGGGCCTCTGGCCGGCTGACCTGCTGACTGGTGGGCTGGTTTCTGGGCCGACAGGAGGAGAGGGCCTGGGTCTGTGACCTCCATTCACACCAACACAATGTCCACTATCTCCTCTGCTGTAGGACGCCTTATCTCTTCAGAGCACATGCTAACGATTCGGTTTTCTGTTTACTCCTGTGCACACGCTAACGGGTTTGGTTCTTACGTGTGTGTGTGCGTGCGTGAGTGCGCGAGTGTGTGAGTGTGTGTGTTCCTGTGCGTGCATGCAAGTGTTCCTGTGTGTATGATTGTGCACGTGTTCGTGCGTGTGTGTGTACTTGTAGGACATGCTAACCAGTGTGTGTGCGTGTGCGTGCGTGTGTGTTCCAGTGCCGTCGTTCTGGGGGCTAGTGAACTCGGCCTGGAACCTGTGCTCCGTGGGGAAGCGTCAGTCTCCCGTCAACATCGAGACCAGTCACATGATCTTCGACCCCTTCCTCACCCCGCTCAGACTCAACACCGGCGGACGCAAGGTAAGCTCAGCTCCCATTGGTCGCCTCACCGCCGTCTACGATTCCCATTGTCTGCTTTGTGGGTGGGCTTGGTTTCTAATGGCAAGCTGGTCCACCACCAAGGTGGACATCCTGGCTAGGTGGTGGACCAGGGATGTGGTCTTATCAGTGGAGTCTGGCTGCCTCTGAGCCCTTGCCTCTTTGTCATCCTCCGAGGCAGCTGAAGGTGCTCTGAGGCAGTGTGCCTCGGTCTGAGGCAACTCCGGGCCTGATGCATGAGCCTGGCTGCTGCTCTATTGTTTCTCAAAGCAGGTGATTTGTCAGAGTTGAACGCTTTTCACACAGAACAAACAGGAACTGAATTTACGTTAGCTGGGAGGAGATAGAGTCCATATTCAGAAGCTGTTGAGGTAGGATTAGAAAACAGGAACAGGAATCTATTTGCTATCTCTTTTGCTATTACCGTTGTTGCTGGCAGAAACTAGTGCTGTGTGCTTTATTCGACACGTTCACAATGTCCTCATTAAAAGGAGGCCGCAAACTCCAGACTCAAACAGGAAGCTGTACTACTATATTTAGTCTTTACGTTCTTACATCTTATTCATTTTGCAGAGACCTTTATCCAAAGCGACATATGAATAGTGCAAATACAGAGTACAGTCAGATCAAGCACACTGTGCATAGTAAGATGCGTGCGGTAACAGTGTTTCGGTGGTCAGAGTCAAGGAACAGCCTGTATCTACCAGGCACAGGACAGAATGATGACAGCTCAGCTACCAGCCACGGTGCTACACGGATAATATTTTTCCACATCTCCGCTAATGAGGGTGGTGTCTATATTTATCACCAGTCCTTTACGTAGACGTGAGGACCTGTTCTACCGTACACCCTCCATACGTACACCATCTGATGGCCGCTAATGAGAGGACACTTCCAGATGGAGGTATGGATGGTAGTGGGCTGCTAGATGCTCACATGCCAGGGTGGGTACACTATACAGTACAGTACACTATACAGTACAGTACACTATACAGAACAGTACACTATACAGAACAGGACACTATACAGTACAGTACACTATACAGAACAGTACACTATACAGTACAGGGTTATAATAGTACAGTACAGGGTTATGATGGTACAGTACAATGTTATGATGGTACAGTACACGGTTATCAGTGTTTCTCCTACCATTATATTAGGGGGGCGCCCCGCCCCCCCAATGCCCCCCCCCCCCCCCCCCTGGAAGGTCAATTAAAAAAAACCATATATATATTATTTTTTTTATAGCGCCAGATCACAAAATAAGTCATTTAAGGTTACCTTTATTAAACAAACTAAATGGCCTAATGTTATTTATCTTACTTACACGACGGCATGTCATTTCTGTCTCTACATGGTCGGGAGACCATGTCCCCCCCCCCCCCCCCCCCCCCCCAAAGCTGTAAACCTAGGGGAAACACTGGGTCTGATGGTACAGTACAATGTTATGATGGAGGTTTGGGTGTTAGATTAGCGTGGCAGAGTGCATACAAAAACTCTTAAAACTGTCCACAAACAAGGGGATGTCACAAATCACTCCCTGTCTCTTCTGAAGAAAGGAGGGAAGGAATGACAAAAACAAAAACAAGGAAAGCCAGGTTGGGAGAGAGAGATTAACGCAAAATCGGAACCGTTTTGGAAATCACATTTATTTGATGGCACTCCACGTTCCGTTCCGAGATGCAGATGGCAGTGTTCCGGAGTGTTCCAGTGTTTTGTAGATCAGCTCATGCATTAAAGATAAAGAATTTTCTTGTTAACTCAACCCAAAATATTTTGATGTTTCATTTACACAAAGTTTCCTTTATATAAAGTTTCCTCTCCTCCTCTCCTCCTCCTCCTCCTCTCCTCATCCTCTCCTCTGTTGTGTCTCTGTTGTATCTTAGTCAGTGTCAGTGTGAGAGCAAGACTGTGGTCTCACCTTGTCAGGTCTGATTCATCCCTGCTCTGGCTGCCTGGCAGACGCAGCCTTGGACATCCACCATGCGCACCCCACTCAGGAGCCACCCCCTGCCCTCCCTCCCGTCCTCCTCCACTCCCCCTTCCTTCACCTCCTCCCCTCCCCGCTGCTCTCCTCCACCTCTCCTCTCATCCTACTCCTTCATTCTTCTCCAACCACACAAAGCGGCCTGTCTGAAGCGCTGGCGAAAAGACAGCCTTCTACTAACAGCTGCTTGTGAGGCTGTGGGAGGGAGGGGAGGGAGGGGAGGGAGGGAGGGAGGGAGGGAGGGAGGGAGGGAGGGAGGGAGGGAGGGAGGGAGGGAGGGGAGGGAGGGAGGGAGGGAGGGGTCTTCCTGGTCTTCTCTGTGTGGGAGACTAATGCACGGTTAAAGGAAGTAAGAACGACTTCTGAATAGAATTGTTAATTAATGGAGGAGACATGCGTCAAGGTTATGTGCTCTAGATGGAAGGAATTACAGTTATTAAATTGTCGGTATTAATTGAATATTTGCACTGCTATAGATGAGCCTCAATTACTTGAAGAGGTTTTAATGAATTTAATCACTTTGGCACTGTGGAGAGGGGGAGAGTTAGAGAGAGGGGGAGGGAAGGGAGGGAAGGAGAGAGAGAAAGAGATGGAGAGACGGTAGGGGAGAAAGAGAGATGGAGAGAGGAGGGAATAAAGAGAGAGAGCGAAAGAGGAGCAGGAGGAGAGAGAGAGAGTTAATGGACAGTCGGAATGGACAGGATTGCATGTGTGTGTAGAGTGAATAGGCTTATGAAACAGGCTTTAATCCTCTTTTGTCTTTTGGTGTTAAAGTTTTCTCCTAATGCCTGGGAATCAATAGACTGTGTGAAATGTGCTTGCATCGTCTCGTTAGGAGGGACTATACCTGGGTTCTGGTCCAGGCCTTGCTGGGATGAATAGAGGATGAACAGCTTTCAGCAGCTTTCTCTTCACAAAGCTGGGAGAAAACTCCGGAACTAGGGACAGCGAAAGTCAGAAAGTTTGCAGCGTGAGTGAGTCTGTTAGTGTGTGCGCGTGTGAGTGGGCGTGAGTGTGTGTGTGTGCGTGTGTCTGTGAGGGTGTGTGTGTCTGTGAGTGCGTGTGTGTGTGTGTATGTCTATGAGTGTGGGTTTGTGAGTGTGTGTGAGATCGAGCGAGCGAGAGAGACATCGTCGCGGTGCTAAATCGTCGTTATAAAAGCTTCTTGTAGAAAGGACTGATAGCCCATGTTGGATCCTCTCAGTCCTCACTATGAAGGCAACCTTCTCCTGTCTGCCACGACCTCCATGGAGAGGAGACAACACAAGAGTAGGGAGAGAGAGAGGGAGAGAGACACCAGGGAGAGAGGGAGAGAGGAGGGCGGGGGGAGTATGTAGGGCAGCGGCAGGATGATGACAAGGTTGTGTGTGTGAGTGTGTGAGTGCGTGTGTGTGTGTGTGTGTATCGTCTAATGACAAAGCAGTGAGGTGGAACACCAAGCAGACACCAAGCCTGAGACTGAGACTGAGCATCTACACCATCCTACCAAACACACACACACACAAACACGCACACACACACACACACACACAGACAGGCTGTGAAAACTTAAAACTCTGGCTAAAACTTTTGTGTGTGAACCAAAAACATGTTCTGTACCATTTGAGAGAGTTGGTTGTTAGTCCATTATAATACCAACTGTCACCGCAGACATTGCTAGATCAACATACACTGTAAGTCTCCTGGCAAGACTCTACCAAACACACACACGCATTCTCATGCACACACACACACACACAGATGTTTATTTCAGAGAGTAAAATGCATTATGATTACGTGAATAGATTCAATTATGCAAATTGCAGTTTCAAATTAATTAGACACAAGTTTGGGTTGGCTGAGCCAGGGTGGCTGTCACAGCAGCAGGGAGAGAATGCGCCAGAATATCCTGGAAAACACAATCCCTGCCGTCTGACTTGCCCTCTTGTCTTCGCTAGGAGGCCCGCTAATTAGCGGAGCCACGGCAGGGTGTGGAAGTCTCCTAGAAGTCTCTTCAAGTCTCCAGACACCGGGATGTGTTTGGACTGTCAAGTCTCCTCAGAGAGACAGTCCTGGTGTCCCCAGGAGACTCACGCTGCTCCTCCATTCCTCCCCCCCCCCCGCCCTGCCCCTCCCCTCTCCGCTCCCCCTTTCATTCCGGAAAGGCTGACAGACAGACAGACAGACAGACAGACAGTCAGACAGACAGGGGACAAGTCTGCACGGAAATGCAGACAGAGAGAGAAAGAAAGAGAGGGGCTTTTCCATGTAATTACTGTTACAAAGCATAATTACAGAGACAGTGCTTGTCTGTTGGAAAACAGTTTGTGTTTAACCACAGAACCTAAAATTTCGGAACCTGAACTCAGAACCTGAACTCAGAACTCAGAACCTGAACTGGGAACCTGAACACAGACGTACCTGTAGTGGTCTGAACTCTCCTCCGTGTTCCAGTCCAGCAGCTGCTGTCACAGCCCTCCACACAGGCCTCCATCTCCCCCCTGTCACCTCTGGAGCCCACCTGGAAACCATGCCAACATGTTCAGACTGCTCCTGGGACAGAGAGCTCCTCACCACCACCAGAGACTGACTGATGGGGACGAGGGAGAGAGGGAGGGAGGAAGGGAGGGAGGGAGGGCTTGTCCATCCGTCTTCCCTCACCTCTGTGGTGTGAGAGGAGGCCGGAGGCAGGCTGTCAGATGGAGTGATGGATGTGGGATAAGCAGAGAGTGAGGCCTGCATGTAGATGGGTTTGAAGCCTCCATCCACATACAGCAGCAAACCTGGATATGATGGATGAGACATGGAGCTGCACACCGCACCTAGAACCAGTTCTGTACGAGCTAGAGGATCGCTCAAATCTAGAGCCTGTTCTGTACGAGATAGAGGATCGCTCATATCTAGAACCTGTTCTCTACGAGCTAGACTAGAGCATCGCTCATATCTAGAGCCTGTTTTGTACGAGATAGAGGATTGCTCATATCTAGAACCTGTTCTGTACGAGATAGAGGGTCGCTCATATCTAGAACCTGTTCTTTACGAGCTAGAGCATCGCTTATATCTAGTACCTGTTCTCTACGAGATAGAGGATTGCTCATATCTAGAACCTGTTCTGTACGAGATAGAGGGTCGCTCATATCTAGAACCTGTTCTTTACGAGCTAGAGCATCGCTTATATCTAGTACCTGTTCTCTACGAGATAGAGGATCGCTCATATCTAGAACCTGTTCTTTACGAGCTACAGGATCGCTCATATCTAGTACCTGTTCTGTACGAGATAAAGGATCGCTCAAATCTACAACCTGTTCTCTACGAGCTAGACTAGAGCATCGCTCATATCTAGAGCCTGTTCTGTATGAGATAGAGGATCGCTCATATCTAGAACCTGTTCTCTACGAGCTAGAGCATCGCTCATATCTAGAACCTGTTCTGTATGAAATACATATGAGATAGAGAATCACTCATATCTCAAGGTTCTAGATGTGAGAGAAATAATCAAATCAAAATCCCATTATACGCTTACTGTGTATGCAGTATTTATCAGATAAATACATACATATAATCTATAGAAGCGTTTTATGATGAAATGCGCACACTTCTGTATAAACCTGTACAGTGCACACAACATATGCAATAGCTGATGATCAGTGTGACTGTTTGTGAGTGTGTGTGTGTGTGTGTGTGTATGTACATACAGTATCTGTGCGTGTGCATGTGTGTGTGTGTGTTTGAGGTAGAATGAGGCCAAGGTCACCCTGGTCCTAATGGTTTGAGAAGCCCCCTAGCTGTAAATGTAGCCTGCTGTGGTTAATCTGAATCAGGCCTGTTGACATGGTGATGTATCTGACATCCTTATCAGTGCGCTGGGACGCACTTAAGGGACTGTTACTGAGTACCAAGGAGGGGAAATGTGAAATGTATTGCAAAAAATATGACAGGCTCATTTAAGATGTGCTGTTCCAGTGTGGCTCAAATCCAGACTTTAATAAGTGCGTACGTTATCATTTGTTCTGCGGCCTTGACATTCTGGGCGGAAGAATGTTTTTCATTGTCTAGTTTTTTTATATATTTATTTATTTATTTTAGTTTTTTGGTTGCTGTGTTGTAATTTCCTGGGAACAAGACTTTCCTTTTTCATGAGGCTGTTCCGGAAGGTAAAGAGGAAGTACTATCCCCATGTTTACGCCTAACATCCTCCTTCTACTCTCTCTCTCTCTCTCTCTCTCTCTCTCTCTCTCTCTCTCTCTCTCTCTCTCTCTCTCTCTCTCTCTCTCTCTCTCTCTCTCTCTCTCTCTCTCTCTCTCTCTCTCTTACCCTCTATAACTCTGTCTGTCTGTGTCTCTGTCTCTCTCTATGTCTATATCTGTCTAACTGTCTCTCTCTATCCTACTCTCTCTCTCTCTCTCTCTCTCTCTCTCTCTCTCTCTCTCTCTCTCTCTCTCTCTCTCTCTCTCATCTTTGAATCTCACCAGCCCTCGCACACGGCGCCCCTCCACAGTGTGGATCAGAATGTTTCCTGTTGACGTATGTGTTCCCATGCAGTTACATGGTAGTTAACGTGACCATGTCAAGTGTGGCCTCGAACCCTAAGGGTACATGTAAACACAGTTAGCGACGCACTCAGACTGTCCCGTTAGCAGTGTAAAAGTGCTGGGTCAGAGTTTCACTGGAATTCCTCATTACCAGGAGTACACAGGCCCTCGGTAAGCACATAACGTAATCAAGTGAATAGGAGGAGGCTAGTTTAACCTGCAGCTCTCCTCTATACTGTACACTGCACTGCACTGCACGCCAGGGGAAGGATAGTGTTTATGCTGCACGTTAGTGGTGGGCCTGAGCCTCCTCTGCACACATACACACACATGTACATAGATAAACACACACATAGACACACACACACATAGACACACACATTGATACACACACATACATAGACACACACACACACGTACTGTAGACACACACAGAGACACACACAAACGCACTAGTGTTTTGGATAAGTGCACCCTACAAGTAGATGTAGAAAAGTGACATGTATTGGAGCTGTCAGTCATACTTACAGTACACACACACGGGGGCGTGCATTGTTTGCTTTTTTTGCTAAGAAGAAATAACACACACTCGCTTACATAGCCACACACTCTCACACACACACTAGTGTTTGGGATAAGTGCACCCTACAGGTACAGTAGATCAGAAAAGCGACATGTATTGGAGATGTCAGTCAAACCTACAGTACACACTCAAACACATCATTATTTTGATATTTATGACACACACATACATTCACACACTCAGATGTGCACACACAAACGCACCATCACACACACACACACACACACACACACAATGAAGCACATGTACACACAAGTTTGTGTTTCTATCCTAGTGGGGCCCAACCGTGCACTTCCATGCAAAACGGCGTTCTCTGACTCCTCACCCCTAACCTGAACCTTAACCCTTCATGTCATTCAAACCCGGACTCTAAAACGCCTAAAACCTCCTGGGAAAACCATTCAAGGTATGGGGCCATGAAAAATGGCCCTACAAGGTGAAGTTATTCACATTTCACTGTACTTCAAAATTACTTAAACAAGTGTGGAGATGATTCCAGGTCTGCTGAGCTGTGTAAGGAGTACAGGGTAAGGGGCTGGAGGGAGGGGTGAGTGGAGGGATTGATGGATAAAGCGGATGGATGGATGGAAGGTGGAGGGAGGGAGGCAGGGATTAATGGAATTGCGGATGGATGGAAGGATGAATGGAAGAGCGGGTGGAAGGAAGGATAAATGGAAGAGCGGGTGGATGGAAGGATGAATGGAAGAGTGGGTGGAAGGAAGGATAAATGGAAGAGCGGGTGGATGGAAGGATGAATGGAAGAGCGGGTGGATGGAAGGATAAATGGAAGAGCAGGTGGATGGAAGGATGAATGGAAGAGTGGGTGGAAGGAAGGATAAATGGAAGAGCGGGTGGATGGAAGGATGAATGGAAGAGCGGGTGGATGGAAGGATAAATGGAAGAGCGGGTGGATGGAAGGATGAATGGAAGAATGGGTGGAAGGAAGGATGAATGGAAGAGCGGGTGGATGGAAGGATAAATGGAAGAGCGGGTGGATGGAAGGATAAATGGAAGAGCGGGTGGATGGAAGGATGAATGGAAGAGCGGGTGGATGGAAGGATAAATGGAAGAGCGGGTGGATGGAAGGATGAATGGAAGAACGGGTGGAAGGAAGGATGAATGGAAGAACGGGTGGAAGGAAGGATGAATGGAAGAGCGGGTGGATGGAAGGATAAATGGAAGAGCGGGTGGATGGAAGGATAAATGGAAGAGCGGGTGGATGGAAGGATAAATGGAAGAGCGGGTGGATGGAAGGATGAATGGAAGAACGGGTGGAAGGAAGGATGAATGGAAGAACGGGTGGAAGGAAGGATGAATGGAAGAGCGGATGGAAGGAGGGATAAATGGAAGAGCGGGTGGAAGGAGGGATAAATGGAAGAGCGGATGGATGGAGGTGACTCCGTCGGTCACCCTACAGTGTTGACATTTGAAATAAACAATGATTGACAATATAAGAGTGAACATGTTCCCGGGTGAGCGTGGAGCCGGCCTGAGGTACCAGTATGGAGGCTCGGCTGTTCTCAGAGACCGAAGATGTTTCTGGGATGTTTCTCAGCACCGAGTCTCTGCTGACTTGGTTTTCACCGATTCCCTCAGTAATAAATTCCGTCTGTGCAGTGTTCCGGAAGCGCGCTCCAGCCACTGTAAGCAGTTCTGGATGCAGCTTTGAAATAGTGGTTTTGGAGTACTATTGTTCTAGTGCCAGTGTCTAGGACTGCCAAATATACGCTATACTGGAGCAGTCAAACCCATAACTACACCCAATCAAGAGAACTGATATATTATAAAGCTGCGTTCTCTACTGAATTTCTCTATTTGTAGTGTCTTTATCATAGGCTGTTTAGTGGTTTAGGCCAGAGTGCAGTGTGTTGCGTTAGTTTTAAAGGGCTGTTTCAGTTCTAAGTCATTCAGCACCAGCTTGTGGTCGGTTTAGGTATAAACACGTAGCTGCAACATGTTTTTGATTTACCTAGCATTGGTTGTCCTGGTCACATGACAAGGTCAGAGGGTATTTTGGCCTTGTTCAGCTATCTGGTGCTAGTGGTTTATAGCTGTATTTGACTGTGTTGGTGTTACGTTAGTTGTATAGAACTGTATTAGTCTGTGTTGGTGTTAAATCATTGGCATGGGGTAGCTGTTTTATGGCTGAGTTGAGATGTGAGTAATCTAGAGATGGGCTTGTTGCCAGCCTGGGATGTGCTGATTATCCTGGGTAAACATGACGTGTATATAGGACGCTGGAACAATATGTGTTCTATTCTTACACATAGGATCTGCCTGGAGGAAAACGTTCACACACACACACACACACAGACTATACACACACCAACTGTAAACACACACACACAGAATGTACACCCCGTGTACAAGGTAGTCCCCATCCAATGAACCAGGATCTGTCTGAAAAGAAAGAGAAAGAGAGAGGAGAAAGAGAAATACAGAAAGAAACTGACAAAGATGGACACGAAAAGAGAACGGCCCCCCATACCAGGGGGCCGTGGCCCAGGGCCGTGCTGGTAGGGTGAGCACCGGTAGGGTGGAGCACCCTGACAGTATCATCATGATCTCGTTCTTCTGGAGGGATGGAGGTACGGAACAGAGGAGAGATGGAGGGACCGAGGGGAGAGATGGAGACGAGGAGAGATGGCGGGGTGGAGAGGACAAACTGATAGATGGCGCAGAAGGAGGGGCACACATTATAGAAACCTCATGTAAACCCAATCTGTTCAAGGTGATATCTACTGTGGAGGTGGTGATTTCGAATGTGGAGATTAATTCTAACGTGGAAGTGAATGCTAGTATGGGGGAGCTGATTCTTAGTTTGGAGTCGATTTTATAGTGGAGCGGGCCACGCAGTGGGCATGCTGCTATCTTCCTTTAATTAGAACTAGCACAAGGCACCAGGGCACAAAGGTGTGTGTGTGTCTGTGTGTAAGTGTGTGTGTGTGTCTGTGTGTAAGTGTGTGTGTGCAGACTGTTGGACTGCTCTGCAGACTGCTGTGTTACTGGCACCTTAAAGAAACACCTGGTGCAGCATGAGGCTCTGCTGCACGACACAGTGGAGCTTTGAGAACACACTCCCTCACACACACACACACACACCGTCTCTCACATACTCACTCCCTCGCACACACTCACTCTCTCGCACATGCACACACACACACCCACACTATCTCTCTCCACTTTCCACTTTTTCAAATGTTATCCTCCTTATCTCTCTAGTTCTATGACTCTCCCGTTCCAGACTACGCGTTTTCTCTCTCCGTCTTCGGTTTGTAATCACTTAGCTCCTATTAACCCCCGAGTGTGGTGTCTGCTAGTCGTTCCACCCCGCCAGCAGACTGGGCCAACGTGTCCCTAACTAGCCAGGCCCGTGTGTCGACCTGAAACACTGAGTTCAGTAGCTGCACTCGCTAGTTGAGACACCAGGCAGACTGAAGGAGTAAACATGTATATATGTTATATACATGGATAAATGCGCGACATGTTTTTGAGACAGACACTTTTCTGCGCACTATAGCAATCACTTTCTTCCGTGTTTTGTTTTGCGGTGTGTTCGTTGCTGTAGCGTCGACGCGGCGTTTTATCATTTCGGCCGCTGATTTTCAACCTACTTTAGTGTTGTGGAAATAGACGCGCTGCATCACGGCAACATGTAAACAGCCTATCTGCGCTAGGATAACATGTAAACAGCATATGCTGCCCTGAAGGATGACTCCTATCTCCTGGCAGAATATGGGAAACACTTCACTTCTTTTCTAAATCAAGATGTTTACGCTTCCCCTCCCAACCTCCCCTCCTCCCTCCCTTGACTACAGACATCCCATAATGAGCGAAGCAGGGGGCTGGAAGACATACCAGCAGGAGACATGGAGCTGTCTGCACACTGACATTTACCTGGGCATATCTCCCTCCCTCTTTCTCTCTCTGCCTCTCTTTCTCTCTCTACCTCTCTTTCTCTCTCTGCTTCCCTCTGTCTCCTCTCTCTCTCTCCATCCCTGCTGTGTCCTGTGTCGCGAGGTGGGGGGTTAAAGACGAAGGGGGGGTTGAGGATGTCAGGGGCGGATGGAGGGGGTGGGGGGGGGTGAAAGGTCACTGCTGCAGCCTCCAGCCTCATCATCATGGATGTGGAGGTCTGGTTCCGTATGGATCTGTGTTAGATTCAGATGTGAAGACACTGTGGTGGAAAAACAGAGGGAGAGAAGGCTGTGGCTGTGCTGCGGTCAGCTTGATTTACACCCCTACACACACACACACACACACACACACAGCTGGGTACAAACACCTGCCTACACACAAACACCTACACACACACACTGACACACACACGCACCTGCATACACCCACATACACACGCCTGCCTATACACACACATACTCTCACTCTCGCCAAAGTGTGGTTTGCTCGTCTGTGTGTGTGTGGCTGTGCGTGATTGTGTGTGTGTGTGCGCTACTGCTCGTGTGTGAGTGGGCCCTGCCTTTCCTCGGTTGTTTTTGTGACCTTCCGGACCTCAACATTTGACCTCCTCCTCCTCCTAACCCTCCCCCCGACCCCCGACCCCTGACCCCGGGCTAACTAGCTCCCCGAGATGCCCTGCTGACACCAGACTAAGACAGAGAGTGATGAAGGTCACTTCAACACCCTCCTAGTCCAACTTCCAGCTCCCCAGTGGAGATAATTACACATTGTGACGTGTGTTCCTCACCACCAACCCCCCCCCCCCCTCTTTAACTCTCTCTCCTGTCCTTTCCTCCACTCCCTCACTCCCTCGCTCTCTCCCCCCCCCGCCCACCCGTGACAGACCTCTCTGTTCTCTATGTCCCTCAGCATGGTGCGCCCCCCCGCCCCTCACACACACCTCTGAAGATGCTCACCCGCAACGTCTCATCATTCGTCCAGGTTCTAACAACCCACCTGTCTAGTCTGTGTCTAGAGTGAAAACACTGTCACGTATGAGTTTGAAACAGCAGCTGCACCTGAGGATCGAGCGTCTCTGGGACCCGACTCAGCCTCGGCTCGCAGGCCTCAATGGGACACGGTACAGGACAGGACGGTAACGGTTACCGGGCAATGGTTGCCGGGCGCCTGTAATCTCCTCTGCCTCTGTGGGTTAGGGGTTTTGGGGGAGAACAAGGTGGTGGTAATCCTCTTACTGTATGTGTGTATGCCTCGTCACACCTCAGTCCCCAGCCAACCTGGATATCTGATGAGCATCCTTCACAGCCTGGTTAAACATCGATTAGATGTTTAATCGCTGATAATGTAATGAGCTTTCCTGTCTCTCTCTTTGTCCCTCTCGCCCTCCCTCCCTATCGGTCCTGTTTTGTGATTTCTGAGGCCATTGTTTGACCGAGGCTTGGAACTGAGGATTTGAGATTGGCTGGTGCTGGGGCTTTGGTTAGAACCGGGCCTGTCTAGGACAAAGGCTGGGGCTGTGATAGAGGCTGGGACAGAGGCTGGGGCTAGGACAAGGCTGAGGCTGGGGCTAGGACAAGGCCCAAGGCTGAGGCTGGAGCAGTGATAGAGGCTGGGGCTGGGACAGAGGCTGGGACAAAGACAGAGGCTGGGGCTGTGATAGAGGCTGGGTCAGAGGCTGGGGCTGGTAGTCTGCCTCCAGTCCTCCATCATACCTGATTGGTCTGGACCTTGGCTGTTCCTGGCCGGCCACAGGAGGCGAGAGGCAAGATTGAGCGTCTCGGAGTCGTAGAACGCTGTTTCCTGTAATGCTCCGCGGGCTCCAAGGCTATCTGGGAGATTAATACAGGCCAGGCCTGTTTGGAACACTGGCATTCATTCTCTCCCTGCGTCCTCCCACAGGGAACTCTCCTCAGCAGCTTCATGACGCCTATCAGCTCTGCCTGTCTGTCTTTCCGTCTGTCTGTCTTTCCGTCTGTCTGTCTGTCCGTCTGGTTTTCTGTATCCGTATG
>NC_085029.1:8128013-8158637 GCF_963692335.1 Osmerus eperlanus | reverse complement strand
CCACGGTTGTTACTAACTTCCTGTTCTACTTCCTGTCTGTTGCTGTCACGATTGGCCCAAATAGACACGCTGTTCCCCCTTCAGCTTCCTTTCTGGAACGCACCGGAACATCTGCCAGTTAGAACAGTCTGTCAACGTTCCTCTGGTACTGTCTCAGGGTCTGTCTGCCTCTCTCTTTACATCTTTCTATGCCGCTATCCCTCTCCCTGCCTCTATCCCTGCCTCTATCCCTGCCTCTATCCTGCCTCTGTCCCTGCCTCTGTCCCTGACTCTTTCTCTTTCTGATACTCTTTCTCTGTCTTTGTCCCTGTATGTGCTTGCATGTGTGTGGGTGTGCTTGCATGTGTGTGTGTGTATGTGTGTGTGTGTGTTTGTGGCCATTACTGCAGAGTACAGTAGCTAATTCCTCTCCTTCAGTCATCTCTGTCCACTGCAAGGTCTCTAAATGTCAAAACCAGTCACTGTGAAATTGCAATTAAGAACGTAATAAATATGTGATGAAGAGAGCTAGCCTCCCACACTGCCAGAACACACAGACAGAAGACAGCCAGCTAATTAAGATTTTATGAACAATTAGTGCCAGTTGTTGTTGTTGCTGGGCAACAATAAATAAATATTCAGCAGAAAACCAGGATGATAATGACCTGATGGAGAAAACTGGAGAAGCTAGTGATCCTGTTCCTCTCCATCGCTCCATTCTTCCCTCGCTCCATTCCTCCTCTCTCCACCCCTCCTCTCCATTCCTCCCTCTCCACCCCTCCTTCTCTCCATTCCTCCTCTCTCCACCCCCTTCTTCTCTCCTCCATCCTGTCTGCCTCCTGGACTCAGGCTGTCTGTTACCACCTTCCTGTTGTCCCCCTCTCAGCCATATCTCTCCTCCCCTCCCTCTTCCCTCCCTCCTTCCCATCCTCCTCCATTCCTCCCTCCCCATCCTTCCAACCCTCCGTCACAGGCTTCCCTCCATCCTATCCAGCCCACCCACCCTCCTCCTTCTCTTTCCTTCGACCGAGCCTCAATCCTACCAAGCCAATCCTCCTTCCCCCTCCTTCCCTCTCCCCCCTCCTGATTCCTCCTTTTCTTCCACTTGTAGCAGGCAGGGGTTTCACACCTAATCCCCCCCTCCCCCACACACACACACACACACACACACACATCAGAACACATTCACACACCCTCACACTCACACGCACACATCAGAACACACACTCTCACTCCGCCAAGTGTGCGTCTCCAGACATCTCTCTCCGTGGAAAGGGCAGCGGGGTCGACCTGCAGATCTGGAGTTTCTGGAGAGTTCTTTCTCCATCTGTGATGTGTTACACCTGCCTGGGAGGACAGGAGGAGTCTCACAGCAGCTAGAGAGAGAGAGAGAGTGGAGAGAGGGAGGGAGGGATAGGGGAGGTGAAGAGATTGAGAGGGGGGAGAGAGGGGGGCGGAGAGAGGAAGGGAGAAGGGGAGGTGAGTGAGGAGAGAGAGAGTGTGAGAAAGAAAGAGGCGAGAGTGCTGTGAGACCAGACTCAAGAAACAGGATCCTTGACAATTCCAGTATCAACGTGTGACTTGGTGAACAGTGGTCCTCTTAGTGTCCAACATGGAGTCTCATTCACCTGCTGGCTCTGGGAGGAACCCAGCTCACTGTAACGCTGTCATGACAGGCTGCAGCCTCACTCCCTTTATAACAAAACTGGAACCTCGACCCCTTTCTCCCTCCATCCATCTCTTCACAACTCTCCCTTTCTCCGTCGCTCCGCCCTCCCTCCCCCTTAAGCCCTGGCTTACAAATGGATAGAGAGGTAAAGAGAGAGACATAGAGAGGAAAAGGCAAGTGATGTGGAGTCAAAAGAGAGCGAAAGGGAGGTAGAGAAAGGAAGGTAGAGAGAGGGAGGTGGAGAGAGAGGGGTAGAGAGAGAGGGGTAGAGAGAGAGAGGTGGAGAGAAAGAGAGAGGTT
Source organism: Osmerus eperlanus (assembly GCF_963692335.1). NCBI lineage: Eukaryota > Metazoa > Chordata > Actinopteri > Osmeriformes > Osmeridae > Osmerus > Osmerus eperlanus. The sequence continues at coordinate 8,156,689 of NC_085029.1, read as the reverse complement.
TATAGAAAGAGAGAGGTAGACTCTGTAATGGCTGAGACAGACTGGGTTTTAAGCAGACTAATTGTAGTATGGCAGATTCCTTTTTAAAATAGATTAGAAGTAATGAACCACGGACCCAGAGGATACATGTGTGTGTGATGGTGTGTGTGACAGTGTGTGTTTGTATGTGTGTGATGGCGTGTGTGTGTCCAGGAAAACAGACAGAACAAAAACTGGATAGATTCTTCCAATAAAGAGCACAACACATTTCTGGAGGATTTGAAAGTATTTTATGACATTACCAATCGCTATAGCTCAGTGGTATAGTATTTGCCTGAAGGTCAAGCAATCGCAGGTTCAAACCTCCCCTGCATGTCGCTTTGGATGAAAGTGTTTGTTGAATGAACACATAATTATGTTATGATTATAAGATGTTCTGGGGAGCAACCCTGAAGCTCTGTTCCAGTATTCAGTGAAATTAATTTATCTGAATCCGTTTTTTTAAGCTTACACATCCAAGGAATTTACTTCGGTAGGTTGGTGCATGATAGATTATATTGCTATACATACAATTACATGTCACACTATTCAGTATATACAAATGACCGTTGCTATGTACACCTGCAATGAATCAATCTTGATACTGGTTCAAACTGGTGCCAGGGAAAATTACCCTAACCACAGCTAACTGCTTGTCTCAATTACCTGATTAAGCAGATTATGAAAATCAGTTAGTTGTTTTTAAAATTGGGCAGCAGTCATACATGTTTAGTGTTGTTTCATTGTATGTACCAACGGGAGATGGAGAGACAGAGAGAGAGAGAGAGAGAGAGAGAGAGAGAGAGAGAGGGTGTGAGAGAGAGAGAGAGAGAGAGAGAGAGAGAGAGAGAGAGAGAGAGAGAGAGGAGAGAGAGAGAGAGAGAGAGCGAGAGAGGGTGAGAGACGGAGGGAGGAGGGGAGAGGGAGTGTAAGAATAAGAGAGGGTTGTAATTCCTCCCAATGCGAAACACACCTGTAATTTGGGCGGTGCTGAGAGAGGTGGGGAAGGAGGCAGAGAGGGGGAGGGAGAGAGAGGGGGAGGGAGAGAGGGGGGAGGGAGAGAGGGGGGAGGGAGAGAGGGGGAGGGAGACTCGGTGCTGAGTCCCATTGATTGGAACCACAGTAATGAGAGGTGGAATTAAGGAGAGAGACAGAGAGATGGAGGGGATATGCGGATGGAGAGAAAGGGAGGGAGGGAGTTGGGTAGGGGGAGGGGGAGGAGGGATTGATTGAATCCCAGTGTGTTATTGAAATATGTACTGTACGTGTATCTTTCTTTACATTGTAGCTCGAGGTGAATACAGAACGCGTGCATTTCTGTCATACTTAGTAACATAATCCTAACTGAATAACTGGTTCCCACCATGTTGTACCTCCTACCAGTATGGTGAGACTGTCTCGCCTCCAGGAAGGATTTTTCCATCCATTTGTCTGTTTATTTATCTGTTTATTTGCAGGTCATATTTTTATTTCCTGGCCCTATCAGTACAGATGCATGAGTTCTGGAAGGTTCCAGAGAAAATCACACATTACCACGGAGACAGCCCGAGCAGATCTGGTGTCATCACACTAGACTGAGGGAAGGATGGGAAGGAGAGAGAGAGGGGGGAGGTAGGATGATGGAGAGAGAGAGGGGTTCGGGTGGGAGAGAGAGAGAAGCAGGAAATACGAGAGAGAAAAAGAGGAAGTGGGGAAGGAGGAAGGTGGCAAGAAAAGAGAGGAGGAGGAGTTGGAAAGAAGTAAGCAAAGGAGGAAGAGAGGTGAGAAAACGAAATGAGGATTGGGACGGAGGGAGGCAGAGAGAGAGAGAGAGAGAGAGAGAGAAAGAGAGAGAGGGGGAGAAATTGACAGAGGGCGAGATGCCATATCTCCCTGTTAAAATCAATCTTGTGTTAGACTCTGACTCCAGAATACAGATGAGACCGTTCACACACTCACCAACGGTACACCTGTTTTTTCTCTCTCCTCAGCCTCAGCGTCTAGTAGCCTCTAGTAGTCTTTAGTAGCCTCAACCTCTAGTAACCTCAACCTCTGGTAGCCTCTAGTAGCCTCAACCTCTAGTAGCCTCAGCGTCTAGTAGCCTCTAGTAGTTTCTAGTAGCCTCTAGTAGCCTCTAGTAGCCTCAACCTCTAGTAGCCTCAGCCTCTAGTAGCCTCTAGTAGCCTCATCCTCTAGTAGCTTCAGCGTCTAGTAGCCTCTAGTAGCCTCTAGTAGCCTCAACTTCATAGTAGCCTCAGCTTATAGTAGCCCCTAATAACCTCTAGTAGCCTCAGCCTCTAGTAGCCCCTAGTAGCCTCGGCATTGAGGGACAGACTGATCATGCCTGGTGGGTTTCTTGTTGCTTAAGCTGCATGATCCATTTCTACAAGGGTCAGTGGTTCAGTAGTATGTGAGCAGGATCTTTCTGAAAATCCCTTTCTCTCTTTGTCCCAATCTCTTTCTCTCTCTCTCTCTCTTTCTCACTCTCTCTTTCTTACTCTCTTTCTTACGCTCCTATCTGCTGTCTTTTTCCCTCTTTCTCTCTTTCTTCCAATCTCCCACCCTCTCACTTTCTCCCACGAAGACATAATGTTGGTCAAGTCTTTAATCATCTTTACTGCCCACTCCTTAATCTCCTCGGAGACACTAATCCAGCACAATAGAGGCCAGCCCATGGAACAGAGGGAGAGAAGGAGGAGAAAGAGAACGCTTATTTTCTCTCGCGCGGAAATCCTCCGGTCTCTGTGATTACTTTAAGGATTTCCGCTCCTCGTGTGGGATGGGATGAGTTGGTTCTGTTGTCGGAGAGAAAAGCGACGTTTGTGTAATGACTTGTGAATGTCTCGCTTAATGTGAGAGTTCTTCCTCAGCCTCGTCTGGGAGAAGCTGTCCCTCCACGACGACTCACTCCCCTGTGACGACCCCTACTCTTAACCCTGTTTGACTCCAACTCCCAGAATCCCTCAGCTCCATGTCACATGCATGGCCCTGTCGATGGGCCTGTCAGACATAGCATCTGTACACATCTGGGAATGGGGTGGAGGTTGTGTGTGTGTAGGTGTGTGTGTGTGTGCGTGTGTGTGTGTGTGTGTGCAGTGACTGACAGGAACAACTGGCTGGGGCTCGGCCAGTCAGTACCACCGTGAAAAAAGCCCCTAGAGATACACACACACTCACGTGCACACACTCAGCCACGTGAACACACACTCATACACACACACACATGTACACACACAAGCACGTATACATACACACACACAAATAATGTAAGAAGGAACATATATACGCAATCATGTATATTATATTGCAGGCTGTGTGAGATAGTGGGATTGCTGGAGGTGTAGCATGTGTTCACTCTCAAGGTACACTATGGTATCTGGGGAAGCGCACTGCTCTGCATATAGACACACTCATTCACATACCTTCACACACGCTCACACATAATCACACACGTATACATTTACATTTATGCATTTAGCAGATGCTTTTATCCAAAGCGACTTCCAAGAGAGAGCTTTACAAACGTGCATAGGTCACTGATCATAACAACGAGATAGCCCAAAACATTGCGGGTAGCCAAACAGGAAGCATACATTGTGAAAACCAAATAAGTCCCAAAGGGAAGAACAATAAGAGCATGTAGTTAGACAAGTTACAATTAAACAGCAAGAACCACAAAAGTACAAGAGTGGACCTGTGGAAAAAAAGCAAGCAACAATAATATATTTATACCCAAGGCTCTCAAGTCTCACGCATTCGCCGTGAGATTCGCGCATTTTAACCACTTCTCACGCTTTCACGTGACGCGTTGTCATTTTCACGCCGAGAAGTAAGGGATAACTTGTCCCGCTATGTACAATTAATGGACGAGACGCAGGCGTACAGAGGGGAGTTTTCTGTTTTTTGAGTTGATAGCTGTCTGGAGTTACACAGAGTTAAATGCCACCTACCAGACAATCAGAAACATCACAAGCACCCCCCCCAACCCCACCCCCCAGTACAAGAGAAGAGGAGGAGGGAAGATTGGAGGAAGAGGAAGTGGAAGGAAGAGAAGAAGTGAGGGAGGGGAAGAGATTGATAACCATCAGGTGTTTAGGGAGTTAATTGCTGATAATCGACTTGAACGCTGTAAGTCACTGAGTCATTACTGATCCTCATTACTGAGATCAATACAGCCTCTGTTTCCTAATCAGGGATTTCTCTTTTTTGGTCCTTCTGTCATAACAGCTCTCCTGACTCGCCTTAGGAGAAAATCAAGTGTTATCTGTTAGCACTAGACTAGCACGCTCCATCCTCCAGGCTAGCTGAAATGCTAACTACATCAGTTAGCACTTGCTAGCACACTCCGTCCACCAGGCTAGCTGCAATGCAAACGCCATAACTTAGCACTATGTTTGCTGCAACGCTAACTACATCAGTTAGCGCTATGCTAGCTGCAAATCTAAGTACAGTAGTTAGCTGTAAGCTAGCATGCTCCATCCGCTCATACAGAACAGCTAGGCGATATTAACCACCATTATCATCACTATCAGATAGCAACTGGTAATTACTCCAACACTAATGCCATTTGACCAACCAATTGATTGACCTCAGAGCTCCAGTCAATTGAATCGATCAGTGTTAGTATCTTGCTCGATTACTATCGATCAGAGCTTGCTTGGGGGTGATACGCAGGACAGAAATCTGTTTCGCCATTAGCAACCATCTTTAGTATTGCATTAGTATTGACTTGATATCCTGAATAAGCATGTGCTTGTGTGTGCGTGCATGTGTTGTTTGTTTGTGTGTGTTGTGTGTGTGTGTTGTGTGTGTGTGTGTGGTTGTGTTGTATGTGCGTGTGTGCATGTGTGTGTGTCAGTGTGTCTTCTCCTCCTCATTCCTCTTCGTTCCTTCGTCCATTCTTTGCCTCCCCTCCCTCCCTCCCTCCCTCCCTCCCCTCCCTTCCTCCCCTCTTACCTTCCTCTCTTCCTTCCCTCCCCTCCTCCTCTCCTCTCTCTCCCTCGATTGGCAGCCCAATGTTTGATTGGCTGGCTCCCTCGCTGAGGGTTGGTTCATCTCACCTGAGCCCTCTGCCTCCCCGGGTTGTGTGTCAGGCCACAGAAAAGGTCATTCTCCTCCTTCAGTTTGTTCATAGAAACTCTCTGCTCACCTGTCTTTTGTTCAGTCTCTCTCTATGTCTCTCTCTCTCCTCCTCAATCTCTGTTTAGAATTCCAAGCTGCAGTTTCAGAATTGAACCCTGTAATAATGCTAAAATAAAACCGAAACAAAGAATTGTCTCTAGATTCTCGGAACTTAGAAGGCATTCCGACTCTGGTCAGAGTTCCACCTCTGCATCTGCTCTTGTAAGCAGTCACAGGCTCTGCTTCCACAGTGGAGTTGAAACTAAAATCTCCAAACTGTTTCATTTCACATTACTTTTAGAAGTGTTTGCTGATCAGATCCCCGGTTTATTTTGAGACATAGGATTAAACCAACGTGTCAAATCAGGTATTAAAATTCTACTAAAAACAACAGAAACTCAACTTTAACCAGAGGGTCAGAGACTGTCCTTTAGTACCTTGGCCTCTGCTGTCCTCTCAGGGGTAACAGAGGGGGTGTTGGAGCTGTGTTCCCTCCGTACAGGGCCTGGGGCCAGAGAGAGGCCCTTTCACTTCCTGGAGTCCCTCTGGAACGACGGTCCTCACCACAAAGCAACTAAATAAATCACAGCTTAGAGCCCTGGGGCTGAGTGGCTGTGTGGGCGAGGCCTCTTCTCCACGGTTATTTTAAGATACATCAGGATGTTAGACGAGGCACTCTCTCCATCTGACTGTTTTCTGTTTCTCTGTCTTCATCTCTCTGTTTCTTCTCTGTTTCTCTCTCCATCTTAGTTTTTTGTCTCTCGTTTCTTTAAGTTCATCTCTTTCTATCTGTCCATATCTCAACCTTTCTCTATTGCTTACTCATGTTTTTCGATTCTCTCATATTTTCGATTCTGTCATGTTTTCTACTGTGTCTCATGTTTTCTACTGTGTCTCATGTTTACTAATCTCATGTTTTCTATTGTCTCTCAGCTCAAGCTTCCCTCATAGGAGGAACAGACCAAACAGTAAAAGGATGTCTTCACTGTGTGCGCTTGTGATTAAATGTTGACAAAGCTCTCTGGATGAAGGCTGCCGTTTGCTAGGCTAAGCCCTAATGAGTTTGCTCTTTCTGACAAGGTGTCGCCTGAATAAGTTATCTGTTTAAATGTCACACTCTCAAACACGCTATCTTTGTTGTGGAGTTTGTCGCTTGGTAAAACCCTAACTCAATGCTTTTCTTAATGAACAACTTGGCCAGGCCTCTTAATCCAGGGTTACTTAAGGCTTTGTTGTGTTGGTTTGTGTTATGAATTTCAAGTAGGTTTCCCCTCACACTTTAATAACAAGTAGAAAAGGACCCCGTCAAGAAGTCCTTTGCTGGAACAGGTGGAACAGTAGAATGGGTAGTATTGCTGCTCTATAATAACTGACTAGTAGTACTGTTGCTGTATAATACCTGGGTAGTATTTCTGCTGTATAATACTTGGGTAGTACTACTGCTGTATAATTCCTGGGTAGTATTACTGCTGTATAATACCTGGGTAGTATTACTGCTGTATAATACCTGGGTAGTATTACTGCTGTATAATACCTGGGTAATACTGGTGCTGTATAATACCTGGGTAGTATTACTGCTGTATAATACCTGGGTAGTACTGGTGCTGTATAATACCTGGGTATTGCTGGTGCTGTATAATACCTGGGTATTGCTGGTGCTGTATAATACCTGGGTAGTACTGGTGCTGTATAATACCTGGGCAGTAGCAGCTGCAGCCAGGCAGCGTGCTGGGTCGGTCTCCCCAGCAGATGGGTACATGCCCCCAGCAGTGATGAGCTGCCAGGCTGCAGCCCCAGTGTCCAGCTCTCCTCTGGAACCCTGGTAACAGTGTCAGAGAACACAACCACTTCCAGAACCCCACAGCGAGCAGATAGAAGCCTGAGGAGCTCAGCGCTAATTTAATTTCGCTGTGACTCCTCCAACCTTCATCTTTCTTCTCCCCCTCCTCTCCCTCCCTCCCCATCCCTCCTTTCGTTCTCTTCCCCTCTCCTCTCCTTCCCTTCTCCTGCCCCTCCCCAGCCCCCCTTGTCCTCTCCTCCATCTCTTTCCGCTTCTCCGCCTCCCCTCTCCTCTCCCGCCCTCCCCTCTCCTTCTCTCCTCACCTCCACTCTCCTCCTGCTGGGTGATAGGGTGCGTTTAAGTGTTCATTTGTTACCTACGGCGGCAGAGTCATCCGGACTCCTGTGTGCGTGTGCGTGAGTGCGTGCATGTGTGTGTATGAGTGTGTGTGTGAGTTAGTGTGTGTGTGTGTCGTGGGGCAGCAGGACCAGATGGTGGTGGGGTAGGGGGGTACAGAGTGCCAGGTCATACCGTGCCCCTGTGGCTCTGTCATCTCTCTGTCACTGACGCAGTCTTAATCAGGCCTCACCGCACCTCACCTCACACCTGCAGCCAGTCACTCAGCCAGGATAGCTCCCACACGCGCACACACACGCACACGCACTCTCTGACAGTGCCACACGAGAGACCGACAGACTGGAGCAGACTCTCTCTTTTTCTCGATTTCTATCTCTCTCTTTTTCTCTTCCTTCCCTCCCTCTGTCTTGTCTGCCTCTGTGTCAGTCTCTTCTCCGGAGCGACTCCCCTATGAATTACGGGTAATATGTTTCTGCCAGGCTGGCTGTTCCAGGGGGTCAGGGGTCACGTGTGTGTGCTGTCAGAGTGTTCTCAATCAGGTCCTCCCTCCTCTCCTCCCGTCTTCCCCTCGTTATTCATTCATGAAGAACAGCCTAGCTGGTCACACGACTGCCCAGGCCTGCTGAACCTGTCAGAGTGACTGAGGGTCATCCTCCACACCTTCCACTCACTAACCATCAGACTGGGTCTGTTAGCTTGCTGCTAGCACACCGTAGTGTGTGGAGTCTGTTAGCTTGCTGCTAGCACACCGTAATGTGTGGAGATTCTGTTAGCTTGCTGCTAGCACACCATAGTGTGTGGAGTCTGTTAGCTTGCTGCTAGCACACCGTAGTGTGTGGAGAGCCTGTTAGCTTGCTGCTAGCACACCGTAGTGTGTGGAGTCTGTTAGCTTGCTGCTAGCACACCGTAGTGTGTGGAGATTCTGTTAGCTTGCTGCTAGCACACCGTAGTGTGTGGAGAGCCTGTTAGCTTGCTGCTAGCACACCGTAGTGTGTGGAGAGCCTGTTAGCTTGCTGTTAGCACACCGTAGTGTGTGGAGAGTCTGTTAGCTTGCTGCTAGCACACCGTAGTGTGTGGAGAGTCTGTTAGCATGCTGCTAGCACACCGTAGTGTGCGGAGAGTCTGTTAGTTTGCTGCTAGCACACCGTAGTGTGTGGAGAATCTGTTAGCTTGCTGCTAGCACACCGTAGTGTGTGGAGAGTCTGTTAGCATGCTGCTAGCACACCGTAGTGTGTGGAGAGTCTGTTAGTTTGATGCTAGCACACCGTAGTGTGTGGAGAGAGCCTGTTAGCTTGCTGCTAGCACACCGTAGTGTGTGGAGAGTCTGTTAGTTTGCTGCTAGCACACCGTAGTGTGTGGAGAGTCTGTTAGCTTGCTGCTAGCACACCGTAGTGTGTGGAGAGAGCCTGTTAGCTTGCTGCTAGCACACCGTAGTGTGTGGAGAGTCTGTTAGTTTGCTGCTAGCACACCGTAGTGTGTGGAGAGTCTGTTAGCTTGCTGCTAGCACACCGTAGTGTGTGGAGAATCTGTTAACGTGCTACTGGCACACCGTAGTGTGTGAAGAGTCTGTTAGCATGCTGCTAGCACACTGTAGTGTGTGGAGACTCTGTTAACATGCTGCTAGCCCACTAGCCTGTCGATAGCATCAAATATTTATCCTGTTAGCTGGCATCCATCAAAGCAGCTTGCTTCCTCTGTGGTCCATGGCCTGAGGTAACTGAGATGCAGTCAGAAACATCTTCCTTCCAGAGGGAGGCTCTGCTCAGACTGTCTCTGTGTCTCCTCTGCTCCGGACAGACGCTCTATCCCCCTTGAAGCTCAGCTCCGGGACGGAGTTAACGAGCGTGCCCCTGTCCAGCGAATGACTGTAAAATGGGTACCTTGTCTGGTTCACTGGCATCAAGATGGCTGCCTTGTGCAGTCAGCGCACTTTTCGTCCAGTCTGAGTGGGCTGACTCTAACATGTCTGCCTTTTCCCGGACAGCTGACTCTAAAATGGCTACCGAGTCCAGTTAGCTGGGCTAGGGGCCAGTAGATATCCAGCGTTCAGGAATGGATGTGGATAGAGGAGAGGACAGTGAGTCATAGCAGGGTCTAACACTGGGGAGCCCTATTGGGGAGGGATAGCAGCACTGATAGAGATAAAGCAGGAGGAGGATTGAGTGTGGAAGAAAGTGGGGAGGTAGAGAGAGAGAGAGAGAGAGAGAGAGAGAGAGAGAGAGAGAGAGAGAGAGAGAGAGAGCATGAGGAGCATAGAGAGAGTAGGTAGGGTGGGCAGAGGGGAAGAGGGGGAGTGGTAGGAGAAAGATAAAGAAAAAGTGCGGAAGATAGAGACAGAGAGAGATTGTTAGACTGAATGAGACACAGAAAGAGATAGAGAGAGCCATGTTCTTTCTCATCTAAAGTAGATGTGTGTCATCCCCTTTGAGATGAGCAACTATTCAGTGTTGTGATGGAGGCCTCCAGCCGTGAATACTGTTAATGCACTAGCAGGCTGTTCCCAGGAAGTTTACTCATGCTGTCTTCTTCTGCAGCGGTAGGCTGTTCACAGGAAGTTTTATTCATGCTTTCTTCTTCTTCTTCATTGTGAGGGGAACGCGTCAGTGAAGCTCCACCTAGAGCATGACAGTGGAAGTGCACAATCTAAAACCTCAACCAGACTCCATGGACCTTCCCACACAGTGCTCTTTCTTTCTTCTCTGTCTCTCTCTCTCTCTCTCTCTCTCTCTCTCTCTCTCTCTCTCTCTCTCTCTCTCTCTCTCTCTCTCACTCTCTCTCTCTCTCTCTCACTCACTCTCTCTCTCTCTATCTATCTCTCTCTCTCTTTGTATCTTTCTCCACTTTCTCCCTCCCTCTTTCTATACATCTCTGTCGCTCTCTCTTTCTCCCTCTCACTCTCCATCTTTCTCAATTCAATTTCAATTCAATGGGCTTTATTGGTATGATTTCTTTTTTTATATTGCCAAAGCAACGTTTGAATAACTGAAATATTTATTATCTATATACATCACAGCCATATACATACTTACACTTATATACACACAGATACACACACATAATATTTAAACATATTCATACCACATTACACAAGTAAGGTCTCTCTCTAACGCTCCCTCTCCTCTCTCTCCCTCTTTCTATACATCTCCTTCGCTCTCTCTTTCTATACATCTCCTTCGCTCTCTTTCTATACATCTCCTTCGCTCTCTCTTTCTATACATCTCCTTCGCTCTCTCTTATACTCTCCCTCTCCTCTCTCTCCCTCTTTCTAAACATCTCTCTCGCTCTCTCTTTCTATACTTTTCATCTTTTCATCTCTCTCTCTTTGTCTCTGAGTACCCATGTATACAATCCATTTTGCACACACTAAATTCACACTCGCACCCTGTTGATGTGTCACAGATGGGGTGTTTGTAATTAATTCATATCAATAGAGTTTATTAGTCGACCATGGCAACTGGTATACAGGTAGGGTTGATGATAATGTTACTGTTTGGCACTCAGATAAGCTTGGAGTCATTAGGTACCGCAACTAAACATGCCTCGTTCAATAGTCTTCTATGGAGGGTTTTGGCAATGAGCCACCTATGGTAAACAGTTGTGGTAGATTTAGTAAAGATGTTATTACATAGTGAATTCAGTCACCCATACCGAGATGAGGGGTGAGTCATACTGATCAATGTGTTTACTCGTCAGTTCTAAGGTTTTCATTACCTGCTCAGACACTTTAGCTAGCTAATGTAGGAGCCGGCACGGTATTAGTAAATCCCCCTTCTTCTCTGCTGGCAGCCATCTTGTTTTATGACCTTTTTACGCTGCCGGGGCTGTTAGCAGTGATGAGGTATCACCCTGCAATCAGTATTACCTGGTCCAGGAGGCTCCAGTGCTTTGCAGAGGCATCGCAGAGCAAATTAAAACCATGTTATTGAACAAAAAACGTTTAATGTTGTTTGTGCGGGCCAGGGAGGGGAGGTGCTGTTGTGGAACGGATAGCATCGGGTTTCGCCTTCTTGCTCTTGAGCTTTCTGACAGCTTAAGCTGAGGATCGTTTGAACGTGCTCTACTGAAGTGGAAGAAGATTCACTTGATTTTTACTAAAGGTTTGCCTTCTTCAGTCTCTGTTTGTGTCTCTCTCTCTCTTTTGCCTTCCTTCCTTCCTTCCTCGCAGTGTTCTGACCACTCCTGCAGGCTCTGTGTGATCAGAGATCAAACACACACCCCCACGCACACGCACACGCACACACAGCACACACACAAAGGAACACCTGTAGCTACAAGCAGTGCTATGTTCATGTTCATGTAGTACACTGTGTTCCATAGTCCTCCAGTCCTGTGGAGTTCTCCAGGAAGACTTCCTGTGAGAAATCCATCAAATATCAAACACAGAAAACATGGAACATGTCTGTTAGGGTTTCTACCAAACATGGTCCACAATTTGTTATCTTTCAGCGTGTATTCAAACTGTCTGTGTGTGTGTGTATGTGCTTGCGTGTGTGTGTGTCTGCTCGGTTGTACTGTGTGTGTGTGTGTTTTCGTGGCAGCATGACAACCGAAAGCAAAGCCCAATCAGCACGTCGCCTCTTGAACGCCGAGCGCAAACGCTGAGCCCGAACAACAACTCTGGTCCCCATGGCGATTAGATGTGTTTTCGGAGCAGGGTTGCACGTCATACGCACAACAGTTGAGAGATTAAAGCAGCCAGGAATCGACACTTCGTGCCTGGAAGTATTAAGATGAATCCTTGAGCAGAGTTATTTTCTGCTAATGGTGGTGCTTGCGATACCTACACTTTACACTAACACACTCTGCAGTGAGAAACACACACACTCTACCTCCCTCTCGCTAGCTTGCTCTCCGCCTCCTTCCTCTCAAAGTCAGGAGAGACATGAGTATACTGCAGGTGTCACGGATCTCTCTCTGGCTCTCTCCAGTAAACACCATTACCTCCGCCGGTCTCACCACACTCCACTACCCTCGCGTCTCACCCAGTCACCCCCCATTTACCCTGCCTCGTCCAATCAACCGTGAGCACACACACAGCCCAGAAAACCATGTCATTCCCTACCCACAATCCTCAGCAGTGAGGGAGGCCAGGGAAAGACCTTTGTGGTCAAGGCGTTGTTCATAGACATCATCTGGGAACATGGGAAACAGCATCCATGTCGTGTATCATTTGACTTCTTTTTTTTATCATGACTTTTTGCCAAAATAACATACTGAACTGAGAGGAATTGAACCTGTGACCTGATCTGTAGCCAAGGGGTCTAACCACTATACCCTCCTATATGTAGATGGTTGATGGTGCGGGCTGTTAAGTAGTTCAGTATTTTTGTTGATTATCATACAGAACTTATTGTAAACGTAAGATGTAAATAATAATGTAAATAACACCAACTCAACAACTGCTGTAAATAAAACCAATGGTGTTTAAGAAACACATATGGGAAAGTTAATTTAAAGTGTGATTTATTCAAACCCCTGATGTGGACTTGTGTGTTCTGGTCCTGTCCTGCTGTGCTCTGCAGGTGGTCCGGTAAGTGTTAGAAAGCTCACAACAAACCCTCCAGCTCTCCACTCTTCCTCCACCTCCACCTTCCTCCTCCTCTTCCTCCTCCACTTCCTCCTCCTCCTCTTCCTCCTCCTCTTCCTCCTACACTTCCTCCTCCTCTTCCTCCTACACTTCCTCCTCCTCTTCCTCCTACACTTCCTCCTCCTCTTCCTCCTCCACTTCCTCCTCCACTTCCTCCTCCACTTCCTCCTCCACTTCCTCCTCTTCCTCTTCCTCCTACACTTCCTACTCCTCCTCTTCCTCCTCCTCTTCCTCCTCCACTTCCTCCTCCACTTCTTCCTCCTCCTTCTGTAGGTCCCTGCCTGCAACTCTCCATCTCTATCCTTTCTCTCTCTTCTTCTCTCTCTCTCTCTCTCTCCCTCTCTCTATAGCTCCTCTTTCCTACCACTATCCTCATGCAGATCACTGAGGCTTCAGTTGTACTATAATGCTGTGAATGTACCATGTGTGGTAAACACGTCTTTACCACAGTCTCGGTCTTGCGAAATTTGGAGGGAAAATCCTTTTGAAGGCACGTGGAAAAGTGGGGAGAGGGGAGGCAGAGAGGGAGGGAGGGAGCATGAGAAGAGGAGAGACGGAGGGGGGAGAAAAAATACAGAGAGAAAAAGAGAACGAGCAAGATAAGAGCTTTGGATGCTCTGGTGAAGCAGTGTGTGGAATATCAATGGTTTACTTTGAAACGGCTGCTGAATATAAATAAATAAAGAGATGTGCTGATAGAGATCGTTATTCACCGCTCGCACGCTCAACGCATTTCCCTCTTTTAAAAGCACACAGCCAATCGATGGAGAGCTGATTCACACTGTCTATGTCTCTGAAGACACACTCCTGTGTCTTTATCCATCCTCTCTCTCTCTCTCTCTCTCTCTCTCTCTCTCTCTCTCTCTCTCTCTCTCTCTCTCTCTCTCTCTCTCTCTCTCTCTCTCTCTCTCTCTCTCTCTCTCTCTCTCTCTCTCTCTCTCTCTCTCTCTCTCTCTCTCTCTCTCTCTCTCTCTCTCTCTCTCTCTCTCTCTCCCTCCTTTGTGGCTGAAGTGTTGTAGCTGATAACATTGTTTCTCCTGATCGGAGGTTCGGGTTCCTAATCCAGCGCCGGTCTGGGTGTATGTCGCAGAGTGAGGGGGGCCCAGAGTGGAGGAGAGGGAAGAGGGGGGCCCAGAGTGGAGGAGAGGGGTTAGGGGGGCCCAGAGTGGAGGAGAGGGGTTAGGGGGGCCCAGAGTGGAGGAGAGGGGTTAGGGGGGCCCAGAGTGGAGGAGAGGGGTTAGGGGGGCCCAGAGTGGAGGAGAGGGATGAGGGGGGCCCAGAGTGGAGGAGAGGGGTTAGGGGGGCCCAGAGTGGAGGAGAGGGGTTAGGGGAGCCCAGAGTGGAGGAGAGGGGTGAGGGGAGCCCAGAGTGGAGGAGAGGGGTGAGGGGAGCCCAGAGTGGAGGAGAGGGATGAGGGGGGCCCAGAGTGGAGGAGAGGGGTTAGGGGGGCCCAGAGTGGAGGAGAGGGGTTAGGGGGGCCCAGAGTGGAGGAGAGGGGTTAGGGGGGCCCAGAGTGGAGGAGAGGGGTTAGGGGGGCCCAGAGTGGAGGAGAGGGGTTAGGGGGGCCCAGAGTGGAGGAGAGGGGTTAGGGGGGCCCAGAGTGGAGGAGAGGGGTTAGGGGGGCCCAGAGTGGAGGAGAGGGATGAGGGGGGCCCAGAGTGGAGGAGAGGGGTTAGGGGGGCCCAGAGTGGAGGAGAGGGGTTAGGGGGGCCCAGAGTGGAGGAGAGGGGTTAGGGGGGCCCAGAGTAGAGGAGAGGGGTGAGGGGGGCCCATACTGGAGGTGTGCTGCTGCTGCTGCTGTTGCTGGGTCAGTACCAGACACCAGATGGTTGTTGGGTCAACTCCCAAGCTTCAACCTGAGAGAGTTGGATTCTGATGTTCATATCATGACATCATCCACTTCTGTGGGGCCCGACAGCGGTGTGTGTGAGGAGGGTTGAGTCATTGAAGGGGTGGGGGGGGGCTGCGGTGGGAGGGGGGGGGGAGGGAGGGGGGGTGTAGGAGATAAGGAGAGAAGTGAGTGGAAGTACATAACAAGTTGCTGTCGAGAGAGGATTGATCTTGGGGTGTCTGAAATGAAGATCTTTCAAAGCAGAGTCTGACCGTCACAGGAATCATGCTGACTGTGTGTTCACTGGTGGGGAAAATGCGCAAAAAGAATAAAATGTAAAATGTGTTTTAAAGATCATAACCAAGCATACCCAGCGCTGATCTAACTCCCCCCCTTCCTGTCCTCTCCAGTCTAACCCCTCCTCTTCCTGTTCTCTACCAAACAGCACCAGTCTAACCCCTCCTCTTCCTGTCCTCCTCCAGGTGGGCGGGACCATGTACAACACTGGCCGCCACGTCTCTCTGCGATTGGACAAGGAGCACCTGGTAAACATCTCGGGCGGACCAATGACGTACAGCCACCGTCTGGAGGAGGTCCGGCTTCACTTCGGCAGCGAGGACGGTCAGGGCTCGGAGCACCTGCTCAACGGACAGGCCTTCTCTGGAGAGGTGAGACAGGGGGGTGTAAGACAGGCCTTCTCTGGAGAGGTGAGACAGGGGGCTGTACGACAGGCCTTCTCTGGAGAGGTGAGACAGGGGGGTGTAAGACAGTCCTTCTCTGGAGAGGTGAGACAGGGGGCTGTACGACAGGCCTTCTCTGGAGAGGTGAGACAGGGGGGTGTAAGACAGGCCTTCTCTGGAGAGGTGAGACAGGGGGGTCTAAGACAGGCCTTCTCTGGAGAGGTGAGACAGGGGGCTGTACGACAGGCCTTCTCTGGAGAGGTGAGACAGGGGGGTGTAAGACAGGCCTTCTCTCTTAAGCCTAAGTTGTACTTGATCTTATTCAGTGAGCCACCGAGGCCCTTGCAGATCCTTTTATACCAAGAGACATACAGGGTGGATTTGAACCAGCAACCCCTTGATCTTCACTCACATGCTTCACCAACGGGCTACACCCACACATTCTCTCATTACCAGTTACCAGTCAGTTCGACGTTGTGGCCCCTGAGAAGAGAAGATCTGAATCGGTGTGCTAGCACCAGAGTGAGGAGAGGAACCTTGTCTTTATCCATCCTGCTTTTGATCATTTAACACAGTCAGTGAGTCTCTCCAGCCCCCTCGCCACCCAACTGTAAGAATAACCTGTTTGTGAGCTAATAATTGTGTTCCTGACAGGGAAACGCACTGTAATTAATGAGAATCATTTTGCCCTCCCTGCAGCTGAGACCTGATGGTTCTCTAGAAGGTAATAAAACAAGTGTTTGTTATTATCCAATCCGACGGAGGGGAGGAGAGGGGCAGGGAGGGGAGGTGGAGGGAGGTGTGAATGCGGACTCGCCAGCTCTTTGTTTTTCATCGGGGTCGGCGGCTGGCGTGAGCTTGATTGTTGGGTCGCCGCGGGTGACGAGGTTGTTCTCTGGCACACAGACGTTGAAATCCAGGAGGAGGGGTGGGGAAGGAGGAGCTAGAAGGAGGGGGATGGGGGGGAGAGGGAGGAGGAGGGGTACAGGGGAGGGCAGATGATGGAGATGGGGAGGAGGGAGAGGTGCAGGGGGGGGTGGGGGTGACAACACAGCTTTCTGACAGGCAATGTTCTCTGAGGCCTGGAGAGCAGGAGGCAGAGGAGGAGATGAGAGCAGCACCACTCCCGGGTCTGTGCAGGGCTGCGCTCTTATCACCCAGGAGCAGGGCTGAGCCCCTGCATGTCTGATACCTGGACGAGGCTGAGGCTGGAGGCAGTGTGAGGCTGGGGGCAGGGTGAAGCAGGGCTGGGATGGGGATGGGTGAGGCTAGAGGTGAGCTAGAGCCTCACATCCCAGAATCCTCGCTCACTGCAAACAACCACAGCCCCCCCCCCCCCCCCAAAAAAAAAAATACAGCTACAATTACGGGGACAGAGGCAACCTCGTCTATCCACCTACTCCTCCTCCCTCATCCATCCACCCAGCCATCCACTCAGCCAACCTCTTTGAAAGAGATTTCAAACCACTGAGGTTCACTAAAATCATTCAAAATGGAAATGGGCTGACGGCGGAAGGGAAGGAGGGCGTCTGTGCATGTCCTTGAAATGAGAACTAAGTGATACATATTAAAAAGTTAAAAAACCACAACATCCCTCTAAGCCAGCCTAGAGACGGAAGCTGCTTTGCTGCCTGCTTAGAGAGAGAGAGAGAGAGAGAGAGAGAGAGAGAGAGAGAGAGAGAGAGAGAGAGAGAGAGAGAGAGAGAGAGAGAGAGAGAGAGAGAGAGAGAGAGAGAGAGAGAGAGAGAGAGAGAGAGAGAGAGAGAAGAAAGAGAGAAAGAAAGAAAGAGCACTGTGTGGAGGAGAAAGGGAGAACTTGGAAGGAGCAAGCGAGAGAAAGAGCGAGGTGAGACAAAGAGAGAGAGAAAGAGAAAGGAATGAACAGAAAAAGAGAGAAAGGGAGAGAGAGGAGAAAGAGTGGAGAAGAAGGCAGATGAAAGAAGAAATAGAGCAGAGAGCGAGCTATCCCCCATCAAACCGCCAACCACCTCAAAACCCTTTATCTCTCTTTCTTCTCCTGTCTTATTCTGTCTTCTTCTGTCTTCTTTCCCTTATCTCTCCGTTCCTTTCTTCTCAGGGGGGCCTGTGAGAGGCTGACTACACCATGTGAAACCACGACAACATCCCTTATAATAAGAACGATAATAATAATCATGTTTCTGCTGCTGTCGCCTCAAGCCTATTCACAGGCATATCTGAAAATGAAACACCTAGGACTTAATATGTGTTAAGAAGATATCCCAGGTATTATTTCTCTTGCTCTGTCGTACGGGCGGCACTCACAGACATCTGTTCTCCAGCGGATTGCCAGGTGTGGTAGCAGATTATCTTGATCCTGTCTGATAGGCCCGTGTAGAGTCTGCGTGTGCAGAAATGGATCAAAACGTACTTTTGTTCCTATCAAGTCACCCAAGTACATACTTGACTGTTTGACGTCGGCTGAGGGGGGGGCAGTAGTCAAACTCGTTTCCGCGTTCGACGAGAGAGGATGACAACAGGCGCAGCGGCGGGAAGGGCTTTTCGAAAAAGGCGGGAAAAGGGTGTGTCAGACTGACTCTGTGATGTGTCTAATAGTCTAAACAAACGGTGTTTCTGTGATCTGCGTAATAGTCCTACACACACTAACACTTCCTGATTCGATTTCACTTTTTTAGCCCTGCGCTTTGTGCCTCTTATTTAGTTGTTGTTGTTGTTGCTGCTGCTGCAACTAATTATCATCGCTCACAAAACAACACGGTTTAACTCGCAGTGAAGGTAGCGATGGTGCAAATCTCCTCATTAAAACCAAATTCAGCATTTGGAGGAATAGAGGAAATCACCCGGAGTTAATGTGTGAGGCAACCTGAATGAAAGAATGTGTGTCTGTGGGGGGGGGGGGGGGGTTGCGTGTGTGTGTGAGAAAGTTATTGATTAGAAAACCCAAAGCTGCAGTAGTGTTTGTCTCTGTTGCAGAGTATGAGAGGGGTTGTCCATCTATTGGACCACAGAACCCTAGGGTACTAACCTTAACCCAGAGTTTAACCACATATATCTGCTGTTAGACTGTGGATCTACCTGCAGTTTAACAACAGAGATCTGCTGTTAGACTGTGGATCTACCTGCAGTTTAACAACAGAGATCTGCTGTTAGACTGTGGATCTACCTGCAGTTTAACAACAGAGATCTGCTGTTAGACTGTGGATCTACCTGCAGTTTAACAACAGAGATCTGCTGTTAGACTGTGGAACTACCTGCAGTTTAACAACAGAGATCTGCTGTTAGACTGTGGATCTACCTGCAGTTTAACAACAGAGATCTGCTGTTAGACTGTGGATCTACCTGCAGTTTAACCACAGAGATCTGCTGTTGGACTGGTTCTCACTGGAGTTTAACTGCAGAGATCTGCTTTTAGACTGTGGTTCTACCTGGAGTTTAACCACAGAGATCTGCTGTTAGACTGTGGATCTACCTGCAGTTTAACCACAGACATCTGCTGTTGGACTGGTTCTCACTGGAGTTTAACCGCAGAGATCTGCCATGCCCTCCTCAGCCTCCCTCTCGGGTGAAAGGTGGTCAAGGGGCGGAGGGGGGATAGAGAGAAGGAGGGGGATGTGGTGAGTGTGTGAGAGGCAGAGAGATTATTGGGATTATAACAAATTGGTGTTGGTTTGAGGAGGAGAGAAACAGGAAGGTAAAGGGAAGAAGGACAAAGAGGAGAGAGAGCCGGTGGAGAGAGGATACAGTGAGAGGGGAGAGGGGAGAGAACAGAAGAAGAGATAGAGGGGGACCGACAGGAGGAGGAGAAGAAAGAGGAGGGGAGACAGTTCCATTCCAGTAGCTTCCGCTCAGCCTGTTAGCAGTGTCCATCTCTCTTCCTGTATCGACTTCCTGTCTTCATATTTTACTGGGCCTCCCAGTCTGGCCGTCACGCCATAAAGAGGCTGTCAGGTCTCCTAGAGAAACCCCTATGACTGGACACACACACAGACACAAGTTCACACACACACACAGCCATCACACACACACATACTGTAGACACAAGCACACACACACTCACACGCTTACACATAGACTCACAAATGCACAGACACACACACACATCCTCACACACTCATGGTCATAGACATACACACACACACACACTGTCACACACACACACAGACATCCACACGCTCACACACCCATACACACACACACAGACAACAGCCTGTCTGTGTCTCAGTCTGCTTCTATCCCTCACCATGTTGCTGCCTCTATATCTGTGTGACTAACAGCTGTTGGCTATTGAGCCTGTATTTGAGAGTGTATATGTGTCTGAGACAGTGTGTGGGAATGAGAGTGTGTCTGGAGTCGTGGTCGCTATTTTGCTCCCGTCATCCATCGACTCTCTCTTTCTCTCCCTGCCTGTCCCGCTCTCATTTTCTGTCCGTTTTCTCCTCCTCACTCAATCTCTCTTGTCTGCAGCATCCTGTTCTCCCTGCTCTGCACCCCCACACCCCCTCCTCCAGCCCCCCCCCCCATCTTCTCCAGCCCCCCATACCCCCACACCCCCTCCCCACCCACCTCCCGCAGCAACTTTCCCCAGTTTACTGCGGAGGGATCAGGGGAGCTGCACAGACAACCTCTGCCTCTCTCCAACTGGAAATCTAATCAGGATCTTCACAAGCCTGATCGCTTCCCCCCTCTGCTTGATTGGTCTGTGGACGAGCTGCGTCTCTGAGCCCCCCCCCCCCCCCCCCCACCCCGCCATCCTGTCATCGCTGTGCTCCCCTCCAGTTGTTTATGTATGATGCTCTGCTGTCGCCAGGTCCGCTGGGAGGTGGGGAGGGTCGGGGGGGGGGGGGGTGGATGCGGGGTGTTGCCGAGAGAGAGAGATCACAGATGCGCACAGAGTGATCCGGAATGCTCCGTATCCGAAAGGTTCCTTAATGCCTGACTCCATTGCAGCTCTGTGTGACACATCTGGAGAGCAGCCAGGGGGAAGTAATAAGCAAATACAGACAACAAGTACAAGAAAGTATTCAACAAAAACAAAACTTCACAGGCAACATTAAATCCAACCACGTACATGAACTTGTAGACACTGAGACGGAAAGACAAGAACCAACCCTCCTCAACACACACACACATAAATAACGTTTCTGGGAACATTCGCAAACTCTAAACAGAAGCTGAGTAAGGATGAGTAAATGAATACCTCTTTTTCTCTAGAAGTTGAGATAAGGTTCACTGAAACTCCATTCTGTGGATTCTTGCTGCTCTGCAGTGACGGGGGTCATGGTTGAGCCCTGCAACAGCACGCTATTCTCTTTCTAAGCCTCTTTATTTCCACAGGTCAAACTGTCGAGCACCGAGCCAGAACCATTCAGGAGAGAAACGCTCAACTGTAGACACGAGCAAACGCTTGCCTAGCAACCACAACAATCTACACAGTCCTCTCTTTTTCGCTCTCTTTCTTTCTGTCTTTCTTTTTCTCAGAGAGACGCCATTCCCTGAGAGTGGATGGGTACAATCTGTCAATCTTCCCCAAACTTGTCACAACACGCCACATTCCCATCACAGTGTTTTCTACTCACCTGTCTGCACAGGGCGGGCGTTTTCGGAACCTTTGTGCCGACAGGCCAGTGTTCAGTTTTGAAACAACCATTTGTTTGTACGCATTCGTACGCACTCAAAAGTAAACTTTTGTCAACTTTCGACAACCTCTTCTTTTCTCTCTCTATAGTTTAACTTCCTCATACTCTTCTTCTTCTCTCTCTAGTTTGACTTCCTCCTCCTCTTCTTCTCTCTCTAGTTTGACATCCTCGTCCTCTTCTTCTCTCTCTAGTTTAACTTCCTCCTCCTCTTCTTCTTCTCTCACTAGTTTGACTTCCTCCTCCTCTTCTTCTTCTTTCTCTAGTTTGACTTCCTCCTACTCTTCTTCTTCTCTCTCTAGTTTGACTTCCTCCTCCTCTTCTTCTTCTCTCTCTAGTTTGACTTCCTCCTACTCTTCTTCTTCTCTCTCTAGTTTGACTTCATCCTACTCTTCTTCTTCTCTCTCTAGTTTGACTTCCTCCTCCTCTTCTTCTTCTCTCTCTAGTTTGACTTCCTCCTCCTCTTCTTCTTCTCTCTCTAGTTTGACTTCCTCCTCCTCTTCTTCTTCTCTATCTAGTTTGACTTCCTCCTCCTCTTCTTCTTCTCTCTCTAGTTTGACTTCCTCCTCTTTTCTCTCTCTCTCTCTAGTTTGACTTCCTCCTCCTCTTCTTTTTCTCCCTGCAGGTGCAGCTGATCCACTACAACCATGAGCTCTACACCAACTACACAGAGGCAGCCAAGAGTCCCAACGGCCTGGTGGTCGTCTCCATATTCATGAAGGTGAGCTTCTCAACAGTAACTCTGCATCATGGTTCAGCGGTTCATTATTACACAAGTGGAAGAGGCTGGGTAAGTGGTAAGTTGGTAAGTTGGGGTAAGTTGGTAGTAACCTTACACATGGTAGTTGATGTAAACTTCATGTAAAGTGTTGCTTTTTGATTTGTGCCTGGCAACAGGCTTGTGATTGGCTGAGTAGAAGTAGGATGAACAGACAGGTCAGAGTAGACAGGATATTTAACGTCATCACAGGAAGTGCTTCTCCACCTTCCTGGAGACTCACCTTGACGACGAGGGTAGCGACTCCACAGGGAGCCATGCGTCGCCACGGTGCCGATTGCCACGGCGATTAACCGCGTCTTCTAGCGACATGTCTGCTAATTCGCGTTCAGAACTATCCTTCGCGCGGAAGGTCGACTCGTCCTCCTCTCGCTGAGATGAAATAAATGAATAAATACCAAAGCTCAGAGATGTCGCATCTCCGGCAATTAGCAAGGTAATTATGCCATGTGGACAGAAACCCTGTGTTTCTGCCAGAGCGTAATGGTTGGAGAGGAGTGCTGCCTCTCTGTGTCCTGGCTTCAGGCTGGGGGGTGGTTGAGGCTGGGGGTGGAGGCTGGAAATGGGGGGTGGAAGATAGGGATGGGAGGGTGGAGGCTGGGGGTGGGTGACGCGCTCTCACAGAATCAGTCGGAAGACGCGATGATGGCAAATTATACACAGATTCTTGTCCATTTTGGCTTTTAACAGATTCTAATGAAACAAAACCTTGGCTTTCATAATCTGTATGAATTATTTAGACTGGGAAATATAATTTTAATGCGTGGAAACAAGAGATATATGTTAGCTACTGTCAGCTGAGGCAAAATGTAACGTTCTAATTAGCCTAACGACTCCACTCCCGCTGTCAAAAGTCTCCCATAAACTGCTTTGGTGACATCCGATACGTAAAAGGGCATAACCACTTTATAATTTTGAAATGTGTAATCATTTTTAATGTGTGTATAATTCACATCTAAAAACGTGTTTTCGGGTCAAAGTGACCTGGCTCAAAGTGATTCTGTGACAGACCCTATTTACACGATATGTGATGTTCTGTTCTTGGGGAGTGTTTACGTGAGTAAACGTAACTTTTACGTAAACGTAAAAGTAATATGAGCTGGAAATGCCAGAGGGTTGGCACTGTGCCGGGTCACCATGGAAACACAATCGGGGCGTCCCATACAGAGACACAGAGGAGAGAACAAAGGATGTCAACTTTCCTGCAGTGCAATACATCGACGACTCCTCAAATAGTGGAGTATATATACCCAGGATATATAAAAGGAGGATAGATAAACTGTATTTGAAGGGATGTAATTGTGACTGGTAGATTAAAGACGTTTGTGTCGACAGTTGTCCTGTTCCAGATTTTGGTTTTACATATGTTGAGTCGGCATGCTCCTCGAGTCTCTCTCTCTCCATCTCATCCCTCTTTCTCTCACTCTCTCTCTCTTTCTTTCTCGTCCGCCTCTCGTGTGGGCCTCTAACACTCTCTAAACGTGACAGAACGCTCTCTAATTGCTTCCTGGAAGAGACAGATGGTCTTCAACCGCCCTAGGTGTTTTACCACCAAAACATTAAACATGTTATTCAGAGAGAGAGAGAGAGAGAGAAATAGAGAGGGAGAAAGAGAGAGAGAGAGAGAGAGAGAGAGAGAGAGAGAGTAGGAAAAAGTGCGAGGAGTGAGAAGGTTAGAAAGAGCAAGACAGAAGAAGAGTAAGAGCGAAGGAGAGAAGAGACAGAGAGCAAGACAGAATGAGAATGAGAGAGTGAGAAAAGAATAGAATGAAGGAGATAGAGGAGAGAGAGGGAGAAGAGAGAGGGAGGGGAGGAGAGAAGAAGAAAGGGAGGAGGAGAGACAGAATCAGGAGAAATAAATAGGGAGAGGGAGGAGAGAGAAAGTGATAGAATAGTAGAGAGAAAGAGGGAGAGAAGGTGGAGTGAGGGAGGGAGGGAGAGAGGGAGAGAGAGAGAGAGAGAGAGAGTGAGAGAGAGAGAGAGAGCATCGAGCGCCTGGTTACGGTTTGGGCCACCTGGAGAACAGGTCGAGGAGGGCATCACTTGAGTTCCAGTGACGCTGGGAGCTCTGCTCTGCTTAATCACTCGGAGATGAGGGCGGCCATTAGAGCTGTAAAAAAAAAAAAAAAGCTTAGTCAGGAGGAGGAGAGGGAGGAGTGGAGGAGAGGGAGGAGTGGAGGAGATGGTGAAGGCAGAGGAGGAGGAGAGGGGGAAGGAGAGGATAAAAGAGAAGGATGTGGGAGGAAGAGATGGCGCGCCAGGAGGAGGGTGGGGTAGGAGGAGGAGGAGGAGGAGGAGGAGAAGGCGGGGGGGAGAGGAAGGAGGAGAGGAAGAGTAGCAGGGGGGCTTTCAGTCCTGAGTGAGGAATGTTGCTCCTCTCACAGACTTGATTCACAAGCAAACAGCTGATCTTTTGTCGAAAACGCTTTCTGCTTTTGTGTTCACTGAGTATGTGTGTGCAGCTGTGTACTGCAGACAGCAGCTCACACACACACACACACAACACACACACGTAGACAATGTGAGTGTCTGTCTCCAGCATGGTGCATGATTTATCTACTCTGCTTCTTGTCTTCCAGATAGCCGAGACTTCGAACTCCTTCCTGAATCGGATGTTGAATAGAGATACCATCACAAGAATAACATACAAAAGTAAGCTAAAGAAATAACCTTGAATGCAAAAGGTGGCCAAAGAGAGGTGGTGAAGGTGTAGATACAGAGGGGTGGAGGGGGAGAAAGAGAAAGAGAGAGGGAGGGGGACAAGGAGGCAGAGATAAAAGAGGAGAGAAATAATTGATTTCAAACACTCGTCCACGTGGGACGTCTTCTCTGAGGATGAGTCTGTTACCCTGGCACGGACCACAGCCTGGCTTCATCCTGACAGCTCCCTGCTCTCTCTGGCGGCCATGTTGGACAGGCTGCACCGCTGAGGACAGCGCCCGCGGCGGACGGGGAAAAAAGAAGGCCCATAATTGGACTAATGGGGGAGCGGATGAAGGCCAGATTCGCCATCATGACCCCTGGTGGTGGGGAGGGCCTTGGAGACCGCTGGAGGGCTGAGAGAGGGGAGGGGGGGGGGGGGGTGGCGGGGGGGGGGGGGGGGGGGGAGGGGAGGAGGGGAACCTTGGGGGAAGAGAGTGGGCCTTGTTAACTGTCAGAACTCTCTCTCTCTCTCTCCCTCTCTCTCTCTCTCTCTCTCTCTCTCTCTCTCTCTCTCTCTCTCTCTCTCTCTCTCTCTCTCTCTCTCTCCTCTCTCTCTCTCTCTCCCTCTCTCTCTCTCTCTCTCTCCCTCTCTCTCTCACACACACACACACATACACACACTTGCAGTGTGCGTCCTCCAGCATACCTTTCTACAACCAGCAGTGCTGCTTGCCCTGCCATGTATATTTTAAATCGATTCCCACTGGCACTCACGCACTACACGCATACACATGATAACACACACATTCACACACATAAATACATACACACACATGAATACATACGCAAACATACACACTGCCATCCAAATGTTATTGATGTGGAACTAGGAGAGCTCTCTGTGCTTGGAGTCCCAGGGCTCGCCCCACTAATGGATGATACTCTGGACTGATGTACAGGGGATTACAAATGAGGTTTTTAGGGTGTTTTTGTGGTATTATTTTCTGATGTGTTTGCTGGAGGACTGTGCGTGTGTGTGTGTATATGTGTGTGTGTTTTTCTGAAGTCTGTGTCTCTCCCTACCTCGCTGGCTAGGAGTCTGTTTTCGTAGAAGGGGTTTGTGTCTCCTATAGTCTGGCTGAACTGAGCTCTCCAGCTCAGCTTAGAGTTTAGGAGAATAGGTGTTCGTTGTTAAGGTAATCCATATATTGTACAATACTAAGGATGATTTGAATCATGCATTTGGAAAGATGTGTCTCAATACACTCTCTTTCTCCCATTTCTCTTCTTTCTCTCTTTTCTCCTCTCTCACACCTCTCCATCCCTCCCCTCTCTCTTTGCTCTCTCTCTCCTTCCTCATCCTTGTCCTTACCCCTTCTACCTCTCCCCCTCTCTCCTTACTTTCTCCCTCCCCCCTCCCGTCCCCTCCTCCCCTCCCTCCCCCCCTCCTCTCCTCCCTCCAGATGATGCGTACCTGCTGTCAGGCCCTCAACATGGAGGAGGTGTACCCCGAGACGTCCAGCTTCATCACGTACGAGGGCTCCATGACCATCCCGCCCTGCTTCGAGACGGCCACCTGGATCCTCATGAACAAGCCGGTGTACATCACTCGGATGCAGGTGGGGGGGGGGGCGCGCGCACACACACACACACACACAGAGACGCACACACGCAGGCGTACACGCACAGACGTACACACACTCACGGCCTCTCCTCTCTCCTCCTCCTCCTCCTCTCCTCAGATGCACTCCCTGCGTCTGCTGAGCCAGAACCAGCCGTCTCAGATCTTCATCAGCATGAGCGACAACGTGCGCCCGGTGCAGCCGCTCAACAACCGCTGCATACGCACCAACATCAACTTCAGCACGCAGGGCAAGGACTGCCCCAACAACCGGGCCCAGAGGCTGCAGTACCGAGGTACTCTCACACACACACACACACACTCACTCACCTCGCACACTCATATCCACGTGCGGTCACGCACGCATCAAATAAATGTACACTCACCTCGCACTATACGCACTCACTCTTGCATGCACATCATACCGTCATATACACACACACTCGCATACACACACTCACCTCACACACACACACACTCATACTTCTATACACACGCACACACTTCTATTCACACATACACTCACCTCACACACACATAGAATGACTCATTCAAAACTAAAACAAATTACTTCTACTAGAATCTGCTAGATACCACCATGACTATGAAAGCTGTAGATGTTATAATGAGATGAGATGATGAGATGTCAGTCCTACTGACAGGATTTGAAGGGATACAACTATGCTAGTAGCGTTGGGGTAAGGACACACACACAGTGATTCATAGAATTAAACTAGTGTTAAGGACACACACACACAGCTGCTGTTGAGAATAATACTGTAGTGTCTTTTCAGGGGAGAAATCTGGGTGTAGTTTAGACTAGCGAACCCCTTCACTCCTCTTCCTCCTCCTCCTCCTCCTCCTCCTCCTCCTCCTCCTCTTCCTCTTGAGGGTGATTGTTAGAGCTCAGTGGTAGAGCATTCATTGCACGTTTAGAGGTTTCAGGTCCTGTCTGATGCAGACAGACAGGGAGACAGACAAGCAAACAGGCAGACACACACTGACAGACAGGCAGACAGACACTGTCCATGCCTGATGGTCCTGTGTGTGTCGTGATGTATGGGCCGACTAATTGGTGGAGGTGGTGTCTTCCGTGTGCTGATTGGTGGAGGGTGTGTATGCAGTGTGCTGATTGGTGAAGGGTGTGTATGCAGTGGGCTGATTGGTGGAGGGCATGTATGCAGTGTGCTGATTGGTGGATGACCTGTATGCAGTGTGCTGATTGGTGGAGGTTTTGTATGCAGTGTGCTGATTGGTGGAGGTGGTGTATGCAGTGTGCTGATTGGTGGAGGTGGTGTATGCAGTAGGACGATTGGTGGAGGTGGTGTATGCAGTGTGCTGGTTGGTGGAGGTGGTGTATGCAGTGTGCTGATTGGTGGAGGTTTTGTATGCAGTGTGCTGATTGGTGGAGGTTTTGTAAGCAGTGCTGATTGGTGGAGGTTTTGTATGCAGTGTGCTGATTGGTGGAGGTTTTGTATGCAGTGTGCTGATTGGTGGAGGTTTTGTATGCAGTGCTGATTGGTGGAGGTTTCGTATGCAGTGTGCTGATTGGTGGAGGTTTTGTATGCAGTGTGCTGATTGGTGGAGGTTTTGTATGCAGTGTGCTAGTTGGTGGAAGTTTTGTATGCAGTGTGCTGATTGGTGGAGGTTTTGTATGCAGTGTGCTAATTGGTGGAGGTGGTGTATGCAGTGTGCTGACCATCTCCTCTCCTCTGTTTCAGCCAATATATCTGGGCAACTGCTGCACAAATGTGAATTTTACCCCTGAAGCGTAAATACATTGAGGGCCAGAGGTAACCCACTACTATTACTTGTCTCATTTTTCAGGGTTTATTGTAGTGTGGACAAACTTGCCAGTTATCTATCTATCTATCTATCTCTCTCTTTCTCTCTCTCTCTCTCTCTCTCTCTCTCTCTCTCTCTCTCTCTCTCTCTCTCTCTCTCTCTCTCTCTCTCCCTCCCCCTCCCCCCTCTGCCTCTGTCTCTGTAGTTCCCTCTCTCCCTTTCTCTCTTTGCATCTTGTCTTCTTCCCTCTCTCCATTGTCCCTCCCTCACTCGCTCTCAGATGAAATTCTTATTCTGTGCAGCAGTTGTTGAGAGATCGAAACACTCACGCACCCCCCAAACCCCTCCACACACACACCCACACACCCCCCCCCCAAACCCCTCCACACACACACCCCCCCCCCAAACCCCTCCACCCACACACCCCCCCCCCAAACCCCTCCACACACACACCCCCCCCCAAACCCCTCCACCCACACACCCCCCCCCCAAACCCCTCCACACACACACACACACCCCAAACCCCTCCACACACACACACATACCCCAAACCCATCTACAAACACTGCTTTCGCACACACACACGCAGGCACACACACACACACACTCACTTGTCCACACACTCCCCCTCTCTTGCACACATCTTTCTCCACTACTCCCTTCCCTGTCGCGAGACAAACGCAGGGAAGCACCGCAGCTTTCAGCTGCATCCGTAATCACGTCTGACTGACGTAGGGTTCTTAACCATGTCAATAACTTCAAGGTAAAGACTGCGTGTGGGGAGGGCGGAGGTACGTCTGATTTAGGTGATTGGCAATGAATCTTAAGGCTAGTCTGGAAGCAAGAAACATTTATTTCTTCCGAGACGTCTGAGAGCAGCCAGA